>NW_024370628.1:0-694 GCF_014805655.1 Passer montanus | reverse complement strand
CTGAGAATGGGGACAGGGAAAGCGGGAAAGGCTCAGCATTGGGGACAGGAAACGTGGGAAAGGCCTGGATGGGGGACAGGGACAGGAAAAGTGGGGAAGTCCCAGGACTGGAGACAGGAAAAGTGGGAGTCACTGGAATGGGGGACAGGAAAAGGGGGAAAGGCCCGAGATGGGACTGGGGACAGGAGGAGTGGGAAAGGTTCAGGACTAGGAATGGGAAAAGTAGGAAAGTCACGGGAATGGGGACAGGGAAAGTGGGGAAGGCACGGGATTGGGGCAGGAAAAGTGGGGAATTCACAGAATTGGGAAAAGTGGGGAAGGCACGGGATTGGGGACAGGGAAAATGGAAAGGGCCTGGATGGGACTGGGGACAGGGCTGGGGAAGGGCCGGGATCCCCCAGGAAGGGCCGGGATCCCTCGGGAAGGGCCGGGATCCCCCGGGAAGGGCTGGGATCCCCCGGGAAGGACTGGGATCCCTCAGGAAGGACTGGGATCCCCCGGGAAGGGCCGGGATCCCCCGGGAAGGGCCGGGATCCCCCGGGAAGGGCCAGGATCCCCCAGGAAGGGCCGGGATCCCCCGGGAATGGCCGGGATCCCTCAGGAAGGGCCAGGATCCCTCAGGAAGGGCCGGGATCCTCAGGAAGGGCCGGGATCCCTCAGGAGGGGCTGGGATCCCCCGGGAAGGGCCGGGATC
>NW_024370627.1:0-694 GCF_014805655.1 Passer montanus | reverse complement strand
GGGGCAGCAGCGCCGCCGCCCCCCCCTCGGGGTCGGCCCCCGGGGGCCCCCCCCGGTCCAGGCGCGCGTGCAGCCCGAAGGTGACGGCCTTGACGGCCCCGAAGAACGCGGCCACCAGCCCGCAGTACAGGGCAGCCACGGCCCGCGACGGGGGCAGCGCCTGGGGGGGCCGGGGGCGTCAGCTGAGACCGGGGAGGGGCCAGGGAGACCCCCAGAGACCCCAAAGAGAGCACAGAGAGACCCCCAGGGAGAGCCCAAAAAGAGCACAGAGAGAGCCCCAGGGAGAGCCCCCAGAGAGAGCCCAAAAAGAGGACAAAGAGACCCCCAGGGAGAGCCCAGAGAGACCCCCAGAGAGAGTCGAGAGAGACCCCAGGGAGACCCCCAGAGAAAGCCCAAAGAGAGCCCAAAAAGAGCACAAAGAGACCCCCAGAGAGAGTCGAGAGAGACCCCAGGGAGACCCCCAGAGAAAGCCCAAAGAGAGCCCAAAAAGAGCACAAAGAGACCCCCAGAGAGAGCCCCTAAAAACTTCCCTAAAGACATCCATAAACACCCCCTAAAGACCCCCGAAGAGACCCCAAAAACCTCACCTAAAGACTTCCCCAAAGACCCCCATAAACACCCCGGAAAGACCCCCATAAACATCCCCAAAAATCCCCTCTGAAAATCCCCCCCGGATCCCCTCAGATCCCCTCCA
>NW_024370626.1:0-694 GCF_014805655.1 Passer montanus | reverse complement strand
CCGGCACCGCGGGGCCCTGGCTGGCACCGCCGAGCCCGCGGGATCGGGCAGCACCGGCATCTGCTGCTGCCCGGCCTCCCAGCCTACCCGCACAGTTTATCCAGCAGCTGTGAGATTTACTCCACCACCACCGGCTCCTAGTCACTTCTCTTCAGAGCTCATTACAAAGAGTAATTAAATGGTCGAAACGTCCCCAGCCTTAACCCTGTTTAGTAGATAAAGTGGATAATTGAGCACTGTTAGCTCCGTTTTGCCATGGAAACTGGTGAGAGAGGCTAGCACAAGGTCACAGGGCCGCTCTGAGTCAACTCAGGATCACGGTACATCAGTTACTGTCCCCTTCATCCAAAAATGCTGGGATATTTCACTGGCTTTAAGGAGCTATGGATCAAAACTGCTATTCCTGCCTCATCACTGAGAAGTCTAACACAGAGAAGTATTATATGATTTAACAAATAGAGTATTTGAGAACTTGAAACAAGCACTGGTATTTTGTATTCCACCTGCCAAAGGAGATGCCACCCTCTCTTTTGAACACTCTGCTTGGTGTTGCTGATTGCCTCATATATATATCCTTGTACTGATATACAGCAAATCAGTGAGATGTGACCAATCTGATACCTGGCCAGTGAGTTTTAAATGTCACTATTTGTAGCTGCCCAGGCAGAACCAGCAGCCCCTGCCATGGTTCTGT
>NW_024370625.1:0-695 GCF_014805655.1 Passer montanus | reverse complement strand
AATTTGGGGCTTTTTTGGTGATTTTTGGGATGAATTTTTGGGGAAAATTTTGGGGGTTTTTTTGTTAATTTTGGGGAAAATTTTGGGAGGTTTCAGTTGAATTTTGGGCCTTTTTGGGTAAATTTGGGGTGAAAATTTGGGGTTTTTTGGGAGGAATTTTTTTTGGGGGAAATTTGGGGCTTTTTTGGTGATTTTTGGGATGAATTTTTGGGGAAAATTTTGGGGGTTTTTTTGTTAATTTTGGGGAAAATTTTGGGAGGTTTCAGTTGAATTTTGGGCCTTTTTGGGTAAATTTTTGGGGAAAATTTGGGGTTTTTTTCAGAGGAATTTTGGGGGGAAATTTTGTGGGGTTTGTGGTGAATTTTGGGGGAAATTTCCGGGTTTTGGGTGAAATTTGGGGGAAAATTCGGGAGATTTGGGGGAATTTTGGGGTTTTTGAGGGAGATTTTGGGGTGGAGTTTTGGGGGGGATTTGGGTTTTTTTGGGGGAATTTTGGAGGTTTTGGGGTTTGGGGGAAAAATTGGGGTTTTTGGGGGAGATTTTGGGGTGGAGTTTGGGGGGGGATTTGGGGGGGGAGTTGGGGGGGGATTGGGGGTTTTTTGGGGGAATTTTGGAGGTTTTGGGGTTTGGGGGAAAAATTTGGGTTTTTGGGGGAGGAAATTTGGGAGTTTTTGGGGTGGATTTGGGGAAATTTT
>NW_024370624.1:0-695 GCF_014805655.1 Passer montanus | reverse complement strand
AGTCATGAGAGACTAAGGGTACCCTCAGTGATAGGGTGTGTCTGTGTGTACATATGTGCAATTACGGGCAAGAATCCCACCTTGGATATTGTTACTTCTTCACCTAAAGCCTTTGCATGCTTGTAGCAGGGATGTTGCTGCATTTGTAGTTGCAAAGGGAAGGTATGGCTGCAGTATTGCAGGAGGCTGCCTTGAAAAATCCCATTCTGGAACGAGGGATAACTGTTACTTTAGAAGAAAAATGCCAGCTTGTGAAAGGGAACATGTGCAGAGGCACATGTATCATAATCATCCTGCTCTCTCTCCTTCTGTATGGATACATAGATGAGGTAGTCACTAAATTTAGTAGTTGCTATAGTACAAAGGGTATTATTGTTTTAAAATCAGGAAGTAACACATTCTCTCTATTTTTTAGTATTTACTTTATGCATTCTAATGTACATTCAAAAACCAGGTTTCAGACACGAGCATTGTCAATTATTACAGTGTTTTATCCCTTTTTCCTAGAATTGTCTTTCATGTAATCCCTTCCAGACCAACTCAGCTTTTCATAAATAGTGTAGTGAAACTATTATAGCATTGCTGCAGGTTTGTTGAGAGTAAAGCCATATTAACTCTGATTGGCTGTTGGCTTGACAAAATTTGCCAGCAGTATGATGCAAGCTTACTCTTTTACTTTCTTTTTTTTCCCTTTT
>NW_024370623.1:0-695 GCF_014805655.1 Passer montanus | reverse complement strand
TTTAAGTGGATAAATATCCTGAACTCAGGCTAGAAGTGACATTTCATGCTTGATTTGTCTTGCCTACCTAGATTTTGTGGTATTTCATGCAGAAGTTACAGCTTGTCAGGCGTTCTCAACCAATGTGCAAGTACAGTGTATTACAATGAAAGGGGAAAAAATCAGCCTGTCCTATTTACATTTTCCTTTTTCTTCAGGCTTACCTTCCCTAATCAAAAAAACCTCATGCTGAATTGTTTGACTTAATATTGCCACAAGAAGTTTTATAATGTAATGCATCTTTACATAATATAAGATCACTGAGAGAATGATTTCTCAGAACATGAAAGTTAGTAGGAGCTGCTGGCCCTCTTTTAATGCCTGCAGCCTAATGATTGCAAAGCAAATGGTCAGGTTTTATGTGATTGCTTCTGTAACTTCAGTTCAACAGCTGACTTTTTTTTTTGCTTTGCTTTGTGTTCACTAATAGAATCAATATTATAACCATTCCCTGTTTGAACTTCTCACCACTGCATTTCATTAACTTTCTCAATATTTGATGCAAAATGTTTCTAATTAACATGCCTCTGAATAAAGAAAAAAAGGATTCTTGAAAACCTGTATGCAGTCTGTATAATAATAAAATTTTATTCTCAGCTATGAAGACTTAAAACATTTTATGACCTTTTTCAAAATTGCTGTTGCCTTTTTTTTTT
>NW_024370622.1:0-695 GCF_014805655.1 Passer montanus | reverse complement strand
ATTCCCCCCATTTTTCAGCCACATTTCCCCCTTTCTTTCGCTAATTCTCCCATTTCTCGCCCGATTTTCCCCATTTTCTTTTACAATTTCCCCATTTTTTTAAATTCCCTCATTTTTTTTACAATTCCCCCATTATTTTTTTTTTCAGAATTCCCCCATTTTTCACCTGATTCTCCCCATTTTTAGGCCGATTTTCCCCATTTTTCCCCATTTCTCCCCCATTTTCCCCCATTTTTCACCTGATTCTCCCCATTTTTAGGCCGATTTTCCCCATTTTTCACCCAATTTCCCCCCATTTTTTCCCCTAATTCCCCCATTTCTCGCCCAATTTTCCCCATTTTCTTTTACAATTTTCCATTTTTTTTCACTAATTCCCCCATTTCTCTCCCGATTTTCCCCATTTTTTTTTAAATTCCCCCATTTTTTTTTGCTAACTGCCCCATTTCTCACCCAATTTCCCCCTCTTTTTTCCTCCAATTCCCCCATTTCTCGCCCGATTTTCCCCATTTTTTTCGCTATTTCCCCCATTTCTCGCCCGATTTTCCCCATTTTTTTTAAATTCCCCCATTTTTTTTGCTAACTCTGCCATTTCTCACCCGATTTTCCCCATTTTTTTTTTAAATTCCCCCATTTTTTTCTCAATTCCCCCATTTTTTTCGCTAACTCCCCCATTTCTCACCCAATTTCCCCCTCTT
>NW_024370621.1:0-695 GCF_014805655.1 Passer montanus | reverse complement strand
AAAAATCCTGGTGAAGGGATTCTTTGGAATTCATGGTGACACCCTCTGTCTACATGAACTCCTTGTGGCAACATGTGTATTTGGAAAGAGCTTTACCCACCTGCTGTAAGAGCAGTTCTTCCAAAAACCACTCAGTGAAAATTCCACTCACTAATCCAATGGCTTCAATCATTCCCGAGTGAAAAAACTTCAGAAAGACAGCCTAATTAAGTTTAATTAAGGAAGAGGAAGCCTTAGGCTTATCTGGTTCTTGGTAAATGTTGTCTTGAGACCCGATGTGTCAATGGCACGCATTGATGCTGGTTTCTGATAGGATTTTATTGTATCTCCAGCTGTTTTGAGATAACTCACTAACATCAAAGTCTCTTTTCCTTTGGGGGAAGCAATCTTTGTAATTGGAAGCACTTCCAGAGCAATCATTCCAATACAACATCTCCAGAGTATCCAAAGGCTATGTTCTTCCACTTGACTGCGTGACCCACTTTGCAAACTCAGGAATCTGTTGGAGGCCTTTCCACACATGGCACCAAAAATGTAACAGGAGACAGTGTCCTTAAAGGGGTGAGAGCACATTAGAGTCAGAGGTTGGGCAATCTGGAAATCATACTAAACAGGAATAAAATCTATAGATTAATAGGGTTCATTTTTTAAAGCTGCTTTGGGCAGGGAAATTCAGACTACAAAATTTTTATATA
>NW_024370620.1:0-663 GCF_014805655.1 Passer montanus | reverse complement strand
AATGCATTATGTGCCAAGCAGTAAAAATACCTTATTATTAAATATATAAAGCTACCATATTTGGGCATCTTTAAGAATTCGTGTTCTAGAAATAGAGTGATAACTAGAATCTCCCCTGCTATTTTTGAGATTTTATCCGATACAGAACACAGAGTAAAAATTACTGAAAAAATTTATTTCCAAAATTGCAAAAAATTGCTCAAACCAAAGTCTTCTTTCTACTATTTCACAAGTAGTCTTGGACATACTCATTAAAATCTAGGTTTCCTTTTTCAAAACAGACCTAATATAGTATAAAAAATTTATCTATTATGAATTATTATCGTAATATGTATTTTCCCTCAGCATTTGCAAAAGCACTAAAAAATTGCAGAGATGCCAATGCTTTTCTCTGTATTAACTTATGATACCAATTACGTGTTAAAGAAGTCAATCTTTATCTGATATGGCAGCTGTGCCGTTTTTGTAGCTAGGAGTGCTTACTAGTGCACCTCTGTCATCACTCTCAACATGTCATCCAAACTAATGATGCATCAAAATACTTTTGATGATGCTGTATGAAATTGCTGTTTAAAGGAAAAAAACACTGATCTTTTTAAGGGACAGAACCTATGAACACTTGAAAACATGCAGGTTATCTCAAAATGGATTCACAAAATATTT
>NW_024370619.1:0-695 GCF_014805655.1 Passer montanus | reverse complement strand
CCCAAAATCAGCCCAAAAATCAGCCCAAATGAACCCAAAATGAACCCAAAATCAGCCCAAAAATCATCAAAAATTAACACAAAATGAGCCCAAAATTAACAGAAAATGAACCCAAAATTAACGCAAAATGAACCCAAAATCAGCCCAAAAATGAACCCAAAATGAACCCAGAATGAACCCAAAATCAGCCCAAAAATTAACAGAAAATGAACCCAAAATCAGCCCAAAAATCAGCCAAAATGAACCCAAAATTCACCCAAAATCAGCCCAAAAATCAGCCAAAATGAACCCAGAATGAACTCAAAATCAGCCCAAAAATAATCAAAAATGAACCCAAAATCAGCCCAAAAATTGTCAAAAATGAACAGAAAATGAACCCAAAATCAGCCCAAAAATCAGCCAAAATTAACCCAAAATGAACCCAAAATCAGCCCCAAAATCGTCAAAAATGAACCCAAAATCAGCCCAAAATGAACCCAAAATTAACAGAAAATGAACCCAAAATCAGCCCAAAAATCAGCCAAAATCAACAGAAAATTCACCCAAAATCAGCCCAAAATGAAAAGAAAATTAACAGAAAATTAACACAAAAAGTCATTAAAAATTAACAGAAAATTAACACAAAATTAACACAAAAAGTCATTAAAAATTAACACAAAATTAACACAAAATTAACACAAAAAATCATTAAAAAT
>NW_024370618.1:21078-29788 GCF_014805655.1 Passer montanus | reverse complement strand
GGAGGGAGAGGGAGGGAGAGGGAAGGGAGAGGGAAGGGAAAGGAGGAGGGAGGGGAGAGGGAAGGGAGAGGAGGAGGAGGAAAACGGGGGGGGAGGGATGGGGGGGCAGGGACGGGACAAAGGGACAGGAGAGGGACAGGGACCGGACAGGGGGACAGGAACGGGACAGGAACGGGATAAGGGGACAGGGACAGGACAGGGACGGGACAGGGATGGGACAGGGACAGGGCTGGAGGAGGCGACAGGAGCGGGACCGGAGTGGGACGGGAGGGGACAGGAGCGGGACAGAGGGACAGGAGCGGGACAGAGGGACACCGGGACACGGGGACACCGGGACACGGGGCCAGCAGCGGGACAAGGGGACAGGAGCAGGAACGGGATAAGGGGACAGGGACAGGACAGGGACGGGACAGGGATGGGACAGGGACAGGGCTGGAGGACGCGACAGGAGCGGGACCGGAGTGGGACGGGAGGGGACAGGAGCGGGACAGAGGGACAGGAGCGGGACAGAGGGACACCGGGACACGGGGACACCGGGACACGGGGACAGCAGCGGGACAAAGGGACAGGAGCGGGACACCGGGACACGCTTCCCTAACAACGCGAAGTTCCCGTGGCCGGGGAGTGGCGGCAGCAGCGCCCCGGGGCTGTCCCTGGGATGTCCCGGACTGTCCCCAGACTGTCCCCGGGCTCTCCCGGGCTGTCCCTGGGCTATCCCGGACTGTCCCTGGGCTATCCCGGACTGTCCCGGTCCGGCCCGGTACATTCAGTGTTTGTCCCCAGCTGTCCCGGCACTGTCCCTATCCTGGCCCCGGGGCTGTCCCTGGGATGTCCCTGGGCTATCCCGGACTGTCCCCGGGCTATCCCGGACTGTCCCTGTGTTGTCCCCAGCTATTCCCAAGTTGTCCCCAGGCTGTCCTGGGACTGTCCCGAGCCGCCGGTACATTCAGTGTTTGTCCCTATCCTGTCCCGGTCTGTCCCTATCCTGTCCCCACTGTCCCGGCCTGTCCCGGTCTATCCCGGTCCGTCTGTCCCGGTACATTCAGTGTTGGTCTGTCCCAGTCCGTCCCGGTCCGTCTGTCCCGGTACATTCAGTGTTTGTCCCCAGCTGTCCCGGCACTGTCCCTATCCTGTCCCGGTCTGTCCCGGGACTGTCCCTGTCCTGTCCCCAGTCTGTCCCGGCCTGTCCCTATCCTGTCCCGGTCTGTCCCGGTCCGTCCCGGTCTGTCCCGGTACATTCAGTGTTTGTCCCCAGCTGTCCCGGCACTGTCCCTATCCTATCCCGGCCTATCCCGGCCTATCCCGGACTGTCCCGGGACTGTCCCTGTCCTGTCCCCGGTCTGTCCCGGGACTGTCCCTCTATGGCTCAGGGGCGGCGCCCCTCGCTGGGCAGTGGCAGTGCAAAAACTCCCGGTGACTTCCAAATGCAAATTATCATCATTATCATTAATATCATCATTAATATCATCATTATTATTATTATTTGTGCTGTTGGGTTCTTTTTTTTTATTATTTTTTAAATTCCTTCTTTTTTAACTTTTTTTTTAAAACATTTTTCATTTTTTCCTTCCCTCTCTCTCAAAACCACAACTTCCCTTTGTCCATTCATTCCCTAAAAACGAACTTTGTTTTTTTTTTGTGTTTTTTACTCTTTTTTCACCTTTCTCTCTTCAATTCCAACTGAAAAAATAAAGCCAAAGCCACTCTCGCTGGGAACCCAGACTCATCCTTTTTTTTAACAAAAGTGCTTATTACTTGAACCAAGTGCTTTGGACCAAAGGGCGGGAGAGAAACTTCCATTTTTTTTCCTTTTTTTTTTGCATTTTTTTTGTCAGAAAAGGAATCTGAGTGCTCCAAACCAGGCGAAAGAAATTTCATTAAATGGTCCAACTTTGGCATAAAGGGATGGAAAATTTGGGGGGAGTTCAGGGGGGCAGGGCAGTGGAAGTTTCCCTCCATCCCTTTTATTTTTTTTGTATTTTTTTCTATTATTATTATTAATTTTTTTTTACAACGCACCGGGGAAAACCATCACCAAAAAAAAAAAAAAAAATTAATTAAAATTAAAAAAAAATTCCAATCTCGTTTAGCAAAATAAATGCAATAAAAAATTAATTAAAATAAAAAAAAAAATCCAATCTCGTTTAGCAAAATAAATGCAATTATTACCAACCACTTTTGATTATTAATTACTTCAATTGTCAAGCTGTGCTGTCGACGAGAACGATACAGAATTAAAGGAGAACAAGACTGGGACACCCAAAAAAAAAAAGGCCACAAGGCCACAAAATTCCCAATTTTTCTTTTTTTTCCCACCCCTCTCCCCTCCTGGATGCGCTGCTGGAACCTCGTTTCCCCTAATTAGCATCAGTGTTAATTAATAAGAATAAAGAATTATTATTAATCACGGGATTAGGGTTATTTGGAGGATTATTTGGATTATTTGGAGGATTATTTGGATTTTTTGGAGGGTTATTTGGATTTTTTGGAGGGTTATTTGGATGGGGAAGCCCTTTTGGAGTTGATTGTCTCAGAGTGGAGGTGACACTTTGGGGACAAGGCCAGCAGGGAGGGGGGGCTTCCTCCTCAGAGCAAAATGGAAAAAAAACCCCAAAAAATCAAAATAAAAGCCAAAAAAACCCAAAAAATCAAAATAAAACACCAAAAAATCCCAAAAAATCAAAATAAAACCCAAAAAACCCCAAAAAAATCAAAATAAAACCCCAAAAAAACCCCAAAAAATCAAAATAAAACCCCAAAAATAACACCTAAAATAAATGAAAAAAAATCCCAAAAAAATCAAAATAATATCCCAAAAAGAACACCTAAAATAAATGAAAAAAACCCCAAAAAATCAAAATAAAACCCCAAAAAGAACACCTGAAATGAGAAAAGGAGAGTTTTCCATGTGCTGGTAAAAAGGGGAAATCCTCTCCCAAAGGAGGGTAGGGATGAAAATGGGAAATTCCCATCCTGGAAAGGTGGGAATGCCTTAAAAAATACCCAAAAAATCCCCCAAAAATCCCAAAAAATCCCCAAAAAATCCCCAAAAAAATCCTCCAAAAATCCCAAAAATATCCCAAAAAAATCCCCAAAAAATCCTCCAAAAATCCCAAAAATATCCCAAAAAATCCCCAAAAAATCTCCCAAAAATCCCAAAAAATCCCCAAAAAATCCCCCAAAAAATCCCCAAAAAATCAAAATAAAACCCCAAAAAGATCCCCTAAAATGAGAAAAGCAGAGTTTTCCATGTGCTGGTAAAAGGGGAATGGTGAGAAATTAGGAGGGCAGGGTGGAAATGGGAAATTCCCGTCCTGGAAAGGTGGGAATGCCCTAAAAATCCCCAAAAAAATCCCCCAAAAAATCCCCAAAAAATCCCCCAAAAAATCCTCCAAAAATTCCAAAAGTCCCCCAAAAATCCTCCAAAATTCACCCAAAAAATCCCCAAAAAATCCTCCAAAAATCCCCAAAAAATCCCAAAAAATCCCCCAAAAATCCTAAAAAAATCCTAAAAAAATCCCTAAAATTTCAGGGTTTTGGGACAGGGGATTGGGGGAATTCCTGCTGGGAAAAGGGAAATTCCCCAAATTCCCCAAATTCCTGCAATTCCTGGGATTCCTGCAGCCCCTTCTCCTCTGCCTCCCCTCTTTGGCTTTGAGCAGCCTCTGGGAAGGAGGGAAAATTTGATTTTTGATGCTGGCACAGCAATTCAGAAGGAAAAAATCCAAAAATCCATGAGCAGTGCAACATCCTCAAATGCTTCGAACCTGCAGCAGAGCCAGGAGCCCCAAAAAATTCAAATTCAAATGAAAAATAAGAACCCAAACCCAAAACCAACAATCCCACTCCCAAAATCTGCATCCCAAACACATCAAGGGCTTGCAAGTGCATTTGTTTCTTAGGAAAGGCGAAAATGTTGAATTTTCATTTTTTTAAATGGTTTTTGTTGTGTTTTTTTTTAAGGTAAATGCTCGTTTCTCTATAAATAATTCTCTTTTTTTTTAAAGAAAAAATAAGCAACCAACGCTGACTCTCCCATGGAAATGGCCACACAAACAAGGGGGAAAAAAGCAATTTTTAGGGTTTTTAGGATCGGGTAAATTGGAAAAAGAAGGGAAAAACAAAAAAAAAAAGAAAAAAAAAGGGAAACCAAGAGAATCCCTAAAGTGCCCAAAGGGGGGGTGAGGCTCCAGCGGGGCACCCGTTTCTCCTGGTTTTATTTTCCCTAAAATGAGCTGCCAAGGATTTGTGGAGTGCCGGCTTCAGCGGATTTGGGGTTTTCAAGTGGTTTTTTGGAGAGGAGAGGAGAGGGGAGGAGAGGGGAGATTCCCACCCTGGCTGGAGATAAATCCCCGGATTTCCAAATTCCTGAATCCCCAAATTCCCACATTTCCAAATTCCCGAATTCCCAAATTCCCGAATTCCCAAATTTCCAGATTTCCAAATTCCCAAAATTCCAAATTCCCGAATCCCCAAATTTCCAAATTTTCACATTTCCAAATTCCCAAATTTCCAAATGCCCAAATCCCCAAATTTCCAAATTTATCCTGCCCCTTCCGTGCCAGGGATGTGCCAGCCCCATCCCCAAATTTCCACATTCCCAAATTCCCAAATTTCCAAATTTTCACATTTCCAAATTCCCAAATTTCCAAATGCCCAAATCCCCAAATTTCCAAATTTCAAAATTTCCAAATTCCCAAATTTCCAAATCCCTGAATCCTCAAATTCCCAAATCCCCAAATCCCCAAATTCCCGAATTCCCAAATCCCCAAATCCCCAAATTCCCAGATTCCCAAATCCCCAAATCCCCAAATTCCTGAATCCCCAAATTCCCGAATTCCCAGATTCCCGAATCCCCAAATCCCCAAATCCCCGAATTCCCAGATTCCCAAATCCCCAAATCCCCAAATTCCCAGATTCCCAGATTCCCACCCTGACCCCGGCTGAGCTGAGGGTGGGAGGGGAAGGGAATTCCTGGGATTTGCTGGGGGGAAATGCTGGGAATGAAATGAAAACCAAAATGAAATTTTGTTCCCTTGGGAAGGGAAGAAAAACTCCGGGAAGGAAAATTTGGGAATGAAAGGAAAACGTTGGGAATGGAACAGAAACATTGGGAAGGAAACAAAAACACTGGGAAGGGAACAAAAACACTGGGAAGGGAACAAAAACGTTGGGAAGGGAACAAAATTCTGGGAATGAAACAGCGGGAATGAAACAAAAATATTGGGAAGGGAACAGAAACATCGGGAAGGAAACAAAAATGATGGGAAGGAAAGAGAAACACCAGGAAGGAAATAAAATTCCTGGGAATGAAACAATAACGCTGGGAAGGGAACAAAAACTCTGGGAATGAAACAAAAACTCTGGGAATGAAACAGAAACTTGGGGAATGAAACACCGGGAATGAAACAGCGGGAATGAAACAAAAACTTGGGAATGAAACACTGGGAATGAAACAAAGATGCCAGGGAGGAAACAGAACTCTGGGAAGGAAACAAAAGCACCGGGGAGGAAATGGCTCCCAGCAACCCCCGAGGGAAAAATCCAGCAGCAGGTGGCTTGTGCCAGCCCAAATCCTGCCCCTTCCGTGCCAGGGATGTGCCAGCCCCAGTCCTGATCTTTCCATGCCAGGGATGTGCCAGCCCCAATCCTGCCAGCCCCAATCCTGCCCTTTCCATGCCAGGGATGTGCCAGCCCCAATCCTGCCAGCCCCAATCCTGCCCTTTCCATGCCAGGGATGTGCCAGCCCCAATCCTGCCAGCCCAAATCCTGCCTCAAATCCCCAAATTCCCGAATTCCCGAATTCCCAAATCCCCAAATCCCTGAATTCCCAGATTCCCAAATCCCCAGATTCCCAAATCCCCAATTTCCCGAATTCCCGAATCCCCAAATCCCCGAATTCCCAAATTCCCAAATTCCCAAATTCCCAGATTCCCACCCCGGCCGAGAGCCCGGGTTTGGCCTGACCCCGGCTGAGCTGAGGGTGGGAGGGGAAGGGAATTCCTGGGATTTGCTGGGGGGAAATGCTGGGAATGAAATGAAAACCAAAATGAAATTTTGTTCCCTTGGGAAGGGAAGAAAAACTCCGGGAAGGAAAATTTGGGAATGAAAGGAAAACGTTGGGAATGGAACAGAAACATTGGGAAGGAAACAAAAACACTGGGAAGGGAACAAAAACACTGGGAAGGGAACAAAAACGTTGGGAAGGGAACAAAATTCTGGGAATGAAACAGCGGGAATGAAACAAAAACTTGGGAATGAAACACTGGGAATGAAACAAAGATGCCAGGGAGGAAACAGAACTCTGGGAAGGAAACAAAAGCACCGGGGAGGAAATGGCTCCCAGCAACCCCCGAGGGAAAAATCCAGCAGCAGGTGGCTTGTGCCAGCCCAAATCCTGCCCCTTCCGTGCCAGGGATGTGCCAGGGAAATGCTGGGAATGAAATGAAAACCAAAATGAAATTTTGTTCCCTTGGGAAGGGAAGAAAAACTCCGGGAAGGAAAATTTGGGAATGAAAGGAAAACGTTGGGAATGGAACAGAAACATTGGGAAGGAAACAAAAACACTGGGAAGGGAACAAAAACACTGGGAAGGGAACAAAAACGTTGGGAAGGGAACAAAATTCTGGGAATGAAACAGCGGGAATGAAACAAAGATGCCAGGGAGGAAACAGAACTCTGGGAAGGAAACAAAAGCACCAGGGAGGAAATGGCTCCCAGCAACCCCCGAGGGAAAAATCCAGCAGCAGGTGGCTTGTGCCAGCCCAAATCCTGCCCCTTCCATGCCAGGGATGTGCCAGCCCCAATCCTGCCAGCCCAAATCCTGCTCCTTCCGTGCCAGGGATGTGCCAGCCCCAATCCTCTCCTTTCTGTGCCAGGGATGTGCCAGCCCAAATCCTGCCCTTTCCATCCCAGGGATGTGCCAGCCCAAATCCTGCCAGCCCCAATCCTGCTCCTTCCGTGCCAGGGATGTGCCAGCCCAAATCCTGCCCCTTCCATGCCAGGGATGTGCCAGCCCCAATCTTGCCAGCCCAGATCCTGCTCTTTCCATGCAAGGAATGTGCCAGCCCCAATCCTGCCAGCCCAAATCCTGCCCCTTCCGTGCCAGGGATGTGCCAGCCCCAGTCCTGATCTTTCCATGCCAGGGATGTGCCAGCCCCAATCCTGCCCTTTCCATGCCAGGGATGTGCCAGCCCCAATCCTGCCAGCCCCAATCCTGCCTCTTCCATGCCAGGGATGTGCCAGCCCAAATCCTGCCAGCCCAAATCCTGCCCTTTCCATGCCAGGGATGTGCCAGCCCCAATCCTCTCCTTTCCATCCCAGGAACGTGCCAGCCCAAATTCTGCTAGCCAGGGAAGGTTGGGAGGGCACAATGGATGTGCCAGCCCCAATCCTCTCCTTTCCATGCCAGGGATGTGCCAGCTCAAATCCTACCAGCCAGGGAGGGTTGGGAGGGTACCAGGAACGTGCCAGCCCAAATCCTGCCAGCCCAAATCCTCTCCTTTCCGTGCCAGGGATGTGCCAGCCCCAGTCCTGCCCCTTCCAGCCCTGCCCAGCCAGGGAGGATTGGCAGGGCACAGGGGCACGTTTTGCCAGCCCCAATCCTCTCCTTTCCGTGCCAGGGATGTGCCAGCCCCAGCCCTGCCCCTTCCAGCCCTGCCCAGCCAGGGAGGGCGCAGGGACCGGCACTGGCACAGCCCTGGCCCCATCGGGACCACACAAAGCCCCGAACTCTTGGCCTCACCCCCACCCCCCCAGGCTGGGCCCGCCCGGTCTTGTTCTCCTTTAAAGTGCCCTATATTTATAGAATTTCTAAATAAATAGAATAAGATATCAGGTCACCCGTGGCCGGGGGGAGGGAGGTCACTCCGAGTAGCAGCCGTCCAGGCCGATGGCGCTGTGGCGTTCCTTGGAGTAGGGGCAGGAGGAGCCGTTCGGCAGCGCCCCGCAGGCCGGCACCGGCAGCGCCCCGCGGGCCGGCACCGGCAGCGCCCCGCAGGCCGGAACCGGACGGAGCCAGCCATGAGGGGTAAGGGGTGTGGGTTGGGGTGTGGGGTGTGCAGTATGGGATGGGGTGTGGGGTGTGTCAGGGTGTGGATGGGGTGTGCAGTATGGGATGGGGTATGGTGTGGGGTATGGGATGGGGTGTGTCAGGGTGTGGATGGGGTGTGTCAGGGTGCTCCGGGTGGCTGTGGCTGAGCCCCTCCCGGGCTCTGGGCGCTCCCCAGGACTCTGCAGTCCCCCAGGGCCCCGGGGCACACGCACCTTCTTCATCCACAGCCAGCACGGTGGCCCCGCGGCTGAGCAGGGCCTGCACCACCGAGGCCAGGCCGTTCCTCGCCGCGATGTGCAGCGGCCTGGGCAGGGACAGAGCATTACAGCCCCTAAACCCTCACCCCAAAATCCCACCACAAAACCGCACCCAAAATCTCACCCCAAAACCCTATCACAAAATCCCACCCAAAACCCAACCACAAAATCCCACCACAAAACCTCAGCACAAAATCCCACCCCAAAACTCTACCACAAAATCCCACCACAAAACCCCACAGAACACCCCCTGCCAAAACCTTTGAGTGGGTTCAAGGGCTCGCCCGTTCACACATTTCCCAGTTTTCCCCCATTCCCAGTTCCCCCAGTCCCACCCCAGTCCCATTCCCAGTTCCCCTGTTCCCATTCCCAGTTCCCCCAGTCCCACCCCCCCAATCCC
>NW_024370618.1:0-20678 GCF_014805655.1 Passer montanus | reverse complement strand
GAAATGGGATGTGAGGCTGGGGAATGGGGTGTGGGGTTCTGGGGGTGTGGGATGGGGTGTGACCTGAGGGACGGAGCCGGCCGTGAGGGGGGAGGGACTGGGAAATGGCGTGTGGGGTTCTGGGGGTGTGGGATGGGGTGTGACCTGAGGGATGGAGCTGGTCATGAGGAGGTGTGAGGGGTGTGGGGTGTGGAGTTGGCAATGGGGTGTGACTTGAGGGACAGAGCCAGCCGTGAGGGGTGAGGGGGTGTGAGGGTGTGTGGGGTTCTGGGGTTGGGGAATGGGGTACGAGGTTGTGGGATTCTGGGGGTGTGGGATGGGGTGTGACCTGAGGGATGGAGTGAGCTGTGAGGGGTGAGGGGGTGTGGGGTTGGAAGTTCAGGGGTTGTGGGATGGAGTGTGGGATTAAAGGATTGTGGTGTTGTGGCATTGTGGGGTCACAGGATGAGGTGTGGGGTTGTGGGGCTGTGGGGTTGGGGGACTCTGGGGGGTGGGATTGGGGGATGAGGTGTGGGGTGTGGGATGGGGTGTGGGATGGGGTGTGGGATGGGGTGTGGGATGGGGTGTGGGATGAGGTGTGGGGGCTGGTGTGGGGTGTGGGATGGGGTGTGGGGTGCGCCGTATGGGATGAGGTGTGGGGTATGGTGTGGGGTGTGGGATGGGGTGTGGGATGGGGTGTGGGATGGGGTGTGGGATGGGGTGTGGGATGGGGTGTGGGATGGGGTGTGGGATGAGGTGTGGGGTATTCACCCCAAAATCCCACCACAAAACCGCACCCAAAATCTCACCCCAAAACCCTATCACAAAATCCCACCCAAAACCCAACCACAAAATCCCACCACAAAACCTCAGCACAAAATCCCACCCCAAAACTCTACCACAAAATCCCACCACAAAACCCTACAGAACACCCCCTGCCAAAACCTTTGAGTGGGTTCAAGGGCTCGCCCGTTCACACATTTCCCAGTTTTCCCCCATTCCCCCATTCCCAGTTCCCCCATTCCCATTCCCATTTCCCCAGCCCCACCATTCCCAGTTCCCCATTCCCAGTTCCCCAGTCCCATTCCCAGTTCCCCCAGTCCCGGTTCCCCAGTTCCCCAGTCGCAGTCCCAGCTCCCCAGCTGTGCAAACACTCACATCTGCAGAGCACTGTTACTTGCATTGATAAGGCCAAGGTCTTGGGTTTCCCCCAGGATCAACAAGGCACACTTTTCATGGCCCTGGGGACACGCGGGGACACTCAGGGCAGCAGAACCATTCCCAGAACTGTCCCCCTCCCCCAGGGCACCCTGGCACCCGCTGTCCCCCCAGCCTTCCCCCCTCGGCGTGGACAAAGTGACCACGAGCCCCTGGTGCCACCATGGAATGGACAAAGTGACCACCATGGAATGGACAAAGTGACCACCATGGGTTGGACAAAGTGACCACCATGGGCTGGACAAAGTGACCACCATGGAATGGACAAAGTGACCACCATGGCCTGGACAAAGTGACCACGCGCCCCTGGTGCCACCATGGAATGGACAAAGTGACCACAAGCCCCTGGTTGCCACCATGGGTTGGACAAAGTGACCACCGTGGGTTGGACAAAGTGACCACCATGGAGTGGACAAAGTGACCACCATGGAATGGACAAAGTGACCACCATGGCTTGGACAAAGTGACCACCGTGGGTTGGACAAAGTGACCACCATGGAATGGACAAAGTGACCAGAATGAGTTGGACAAATTGACCACCATGGAATGGACAAAGTGACCACCATGGCCTGGACACAGTGACCACCGTGGGTTGGACAAAGTGACCACCATGGAATGGACAAAGTGACCCTGCCCAGGGGGACACCGAAGGGCCCCAGAGGTGCCACCCTGCCCAGGGGGACACCGAAGGGCCCCAGAGGTGCCGCCCGCGCCGGCCGTGTCCCCACCTTGCTGCAGGCCAGGTGAAGAGCTGTGTTCTTGTTGACATCCAGCACAGTAATATTTGCTTTTGCTTGGAACAGCAGGAACTCTGCAAGGAGGAGGAGGAGGAGGAGAACTGGTGAGGAAGAGGCAAAAAATGTCCCCAGAGCCTGCCAGGAGAGGGGACAGCTGGGTCCCCTCCTCTGGGAGCAGCAGCACCCCGACACCTCAGGTTTGGATTTTATATTTTTCAACTTTTGTGCTGCTTTAAGCTGCAGTTCTGACATTCAAGGTATGGTACCTCAGGTTTAGATTTTGTATTTTTCAACTTTTGTGCTGCTTTAAGCTGCAGTTCTGACATTCATGGTAAGATGCCTTAGGTTTATATTTTATATTTTTCAGATTTTGTGCTGCTTTAAGCTGCAGTTCTGACATTCAAGGTATGGTGCCTCAGGTTTTAGCTGCTGTGAGAATGTAACATGGATGAGAAACAACAAACAGCTGAGTCTGAATGGGAACTATCATAATACAGGTAAGAAATAATAAATATTTGAGTCTGAATGTGAAATATCCTAACACAGACAAACACCTGAGTGTGAACATGAAACATCATCTCAGGAGCCTCAATCCTGACCTCAACAGGGGGAGAAGAAGAATCCTATCCCATCCCATCCCATCCCACCCCACCCCATCCCATCCCATCCCACCCCCAAAAAAACCCCAAAAAAATCCCAAAAAACCCCAAACGAAGAGAAGAGCAGCCCCTGACCACTGTAGGAGGCCCAGTGCATGGGCGAGTAGCCGCTGTAGTCCATGAGGGACCCAAAAAACACTGCAAAAAACCCCCCTAAAATCCAGAAAGACCCCCAAAAAACCCCCAAAAAACCATAAAAACCCCAAAACCCCAAGAGAAGAGGAGAGCAGCCCCTGACCACTGTAGGAGGCCCAGTGCATGGGCGAGTAGCCGCTGTAGTCCACGCCGGCGTCCAGCGGGTCGGTGGCCAGCGCGGCGCGCAGCAGCGCCCGCAGCGCCTCCAGGTGCCCGCAGGCCGAGGCGAAGTGGATCGGGGTGCGCCCCTTGAAGTCCCGGCACAGGACAAAGGCATCGTGGTCCAGCAGGGCAGCCAGGCAGTCCTCGCAGCCCGTCACCGCCTGGGGAGAGGCTTGAGGGTTAGTGGGGTGCCTGAGGATTCAGCTTTTTATAGGTTTTAATATATTAAAAAATTATATATGTGTGTGTGTGTATATTTGTTGTATTTTTCAGATTCAGTGCTGGCTTAGTGGGATACTTCAGGCTTTAGTTTATTGTATTTTCCTATGTCTACATCTCTGTATATCTCTCTATCAATCTATCTATCTCTCTATCTATCTATCTATCTATCTATCTCTCTATCTCTCTATCTCTCTATCTATCTAATCAATATCTCCATATCTCTACAGATCCATCGTGGTCCAGCAGGGCAGCCAGGCAGTCCTCGCAGCCCGTCACCGCCTGGGGAGAGGCTTGTGGGTTAGTGGGGTGCCTCAGGATTCAGCTTTTTATAGGTTTTAATAGATAAAAAAATTATATTTCTATATATATGTATATATGTTTGTATGTGTGTATATATATATATTAAAATATATTGGCCCAGCAGGGCAGCCAGGCAGTCCTCGCAGCCCGGCACCGCCTGGGGGCACAGAACCTTTTGGGTTAGTGGTGGGCCTCAGCTTTCAGGTCTTTATATTTTTAATATACTAAAAAAACTATATTTTTTATGTATATATGTATATATGAGTGTAAATATATATATATGTGCATATATATATATATGGAAAATCCCCCCTAAATCATCGAGTCCAAGCTGGGAGTGACCCCAAGCTCTGAGTGTCACATCCTGCACACCTCAGGGATGGGGACCCCAAACTTCCCTGGGCACTTCCAAAGCCTGACCACCTTTTATTCCTCCTGATGTCCCCCTGAGCCTCTCCTGGAGGAGTTTGGGGCTGTTCCTTCTCCTCCTGCTGTTCCTGGGAGCAGATCCTGACCCTGCTCTCCCCTCAGGGAGTGAAATTCCCCTCTGAGCCTCCTTTTCTCCAGGCAGCTCCAAAGCCTGACCACTTTTCCATGAGGAAATTCCTCCTCATGTCCAGCCTGAGCCTCTCCTGGAGGAACCCAAATTCCTCCCCATCCCTTCCTGAGCTGAGCCAAGGGAACTCAAAAAGGAATGGGATTGAAGAGGAGGGCAGCCCCTCACCACTACAGGAGGCCCAGTGCATGGGCGAGCAGCCGCTGTAGTCCACCACAAAATCCCCAAAAAACCTAGAAAAAACCCCCAAAAAATCCAGAAAAAACCCCCCCAAATATTTTTCTGATTCTGTGCTGGCTTAGTTGGGTGCCTCAGGTTTTAGGTTTTTATAATTCTTCATATATATATATATAATTTATATGTATATGTATTTATATTTGTTATATTTTTCAGATTCTGTGCTGGCTTAGTTGGGTGCCTCAGGTTTTAGGTTTTTATAATTCTTCATATATATATATATAATTTATATGTATATGTATTTATATTTGTTATATTTTTCAGATTCTGTGCTGGCTTAGTTGGGTGCCTCAGGTTTTAGGTTTTTATAATTCTTCATATATATATATATAATTTATATGTATATGTATTTATATTTGTTATATTTTTCAGATTCTGTGCTGGCTTAGTGGGATGCCTCAGGCTTTAGTTTTTTATATTTTTTATGCCTATATCTATATATCTATATCTCTATATCACAAATATCTATATATATCTATATATCTACAGATCTATATCTACAGATCTATTTCTCTATATCTACATATATCTCTATGTATCTATCAATAGCCATCAATATCTATAGATCTATTTACCTATATCTAATCTATATATCTATCTATCCCTATGTATCTACAGACCTATATCCATACACATCCCTCTCTATCTGTAGATCTATTAATCTATAGATCCATTAATCTATACCTAATATCTCTATCTAATAGAATTAGAACATCGATATTACATCGCTCTTCCCATAAGAGCAAAAACAGAATAAAACTCCTAAAACAACACAAACCTCCCCAGAGACCCCAGACTCCAGAGACCCCAAATCCCCACTGACCCAGACCCAAGTGACCCCAGACCCCGGAGATCCCAGACCCCACTGACCCAGGACCCCAGACCCCACTGACCCCAGTGACCCCAGACCCCGGAGATCCCAGACCCCACTGACCCAGGACCCCAGACCCCACTGACCCCAGTGACCCCAGACCC
Organism: Passer montanus; assembly: GCF_014805655.1. Classification (NCBI taxonomy): domain Eukaryota; kingdom Metazoa; phylum Chordata; class Aves; order Passeriformes; family Passeridae; genus Passer; species Passer montanus. The sequence continues at coordinate 15,498 of NW_024370618.1, read as the reverse complement.
CACTGACCCCAATGGAGACCACCAGGAAACTGGGGGGAAGGGATGGAGACCACCAGGAAACTGGGGGGAAAGGGATGGAGAATTCATGGAGACCACCAAGAAACTGGAGGGGATGGGGAACTCATGGAGACCACCAAGAAACTGGAGGGGTTGGGATGGAGAATTCATGGAACCACCAAGGAATTGGAGGAGTTGGGATGGAGAATTCATGGAGACCACCAAAAAACTGGGGGGAAAGGGATGGAGAATTCATGGAGACCACCAAGAGCCTGGAGGGGATGGGATGGAGAATTCATGGAAACCACGGTGGTGAAGGACACAGGAATGGTGGTGAGGGACAATTGGGAATGGTGGTGAGGGACAATCAGGAATGGTGGAGAGGGACAATCAGGAATGGTGCTGAAGGACACTTAGGATGGTGGTGGCACCTCTGGATAAGATATTTAAGCACGAAAGAAGGGAAGGTTCTTGTGCAGAGGACATGGGATATGGAGACCACCAAGAAACTGGAGGGGAAAGGGATGGAGAATTCATGGAAACCACGGTGGTGAAGGACACAGGAATGGTGGAGAGGGACAATTGGGAATGGTGGAGAGGGACAATCAGGAATGGTGCTGAAGGACACTTAGGATGGTGGTGGCACCTCTGGATACGATATTTAAGCAGGAAAGAACGGAAAGTTCTTGTGCAGAGGACATGGGAGGGACTGAGCACAGCTCCCACTCCCCAGGAAGGAGCAGAAGAGCTGGGAAGGGTCAGGAGAAGCTCGTTGGGAACCATTTTCCCTCCCATGAGCCCCCGTGATTTTATCACTAATAAACCCAATTAACGAATATCCCAAATTCCAGCTGCGCTGCAGCTGCCGAGGGATCTCTCCGGGTCCTCATCCCAAGCTGGGACCTTCCAGCGGGTGCCCCCGGCTGGCCCGTGGTGAAGGACACAGGAATGGTGGAGAGGGACAATTGGGAATGGTGGAGAGGGACAATCAGGAATGGTGCTGAAGGACACTTAGGATGGTGGTGGCACCTCTGGATACGATATTTAAGCAGGAAAGAACGGAAAGTTCTTGTGCAGAGGACATGGGAGGGACTGAGCACAGCTCCCACTCCCCAGGAAGGAGCTGGGAAGGGTCAGGAGAAGCTCCTTTGGAACCATCTTCCCTCCCATGATCCCCTGTGATTTTATCACTAATAAACCCAATTAACAAATATCCCAAATTCCAGCTGCGCTGCAGCTGCCGAGGGATCTCTCCGGGTCCTCATCCCAAGCTGGGACCTTCCAGCAGGTGCCCCCGGCTGGCCCGGTGGCTCTGGTGGCCGCGGGTGGCACTCACTGGCCGTGGATGTCCATGACGTCGGTGATGTCCGCCCGCTCGCCGCTGTCGATCAGGAGGTGCAGGGAATCCGTGTTCCCGTTGGCAGCTGGGCACGGGAACCGGGAAAGGAGGGGAAAGGGACGGGGAATGGAGGGGGAAAGGGAGGGGGAAAAGGGAGGAGGAAAAGGGAGGAGGAAAAGGGAGGAGGAAAAGGGACAGGGAAATGGGAGGAGGAAAAGGGAGGAGGAAAAGGGAGAGGAATGAGGGACGAGGTAAAGGGAGGAGGAAAATGGGAGGAGGAAATGAGGGATGAGGAGAAGGGAGGAGGAAAATGGGACAGGGAAATGGAGGAGGAAAAGGGAGAAGGAAAAGGGAGGAGGAAAATGGGACAGGGAAATGGGACAGGGAAAAGGGACGGGGAAAAGGGAGAAGGAAAATGGGAGGAGGAAAGAGGAGGAGGACAAAAGGGAGAAGGAAAAGACGGAGGAGGAAAAGGGATGAGGAAAAGGGAGGAGGAAAAGGGACAGGGAAATGGGAGGAGGAGGAAAAGGGAGGAGATGGAAAAGGGAGGAGGAAATGAGGGGGGAGGAAAATGGGAGGAGGAAAATGGGAGGAGGAAAAAGGGAGAAGGAAAAGACGGAGGAGGAAAAGGGAGGAGGAAAAGGGAGGAGGAAAATGGGAGGAGGAAAAAAGAGATGAGGAAAAGAGATGAGATAAAGAGAAACAAGGTAAAGAGGGATGAGGAAAACAGGAAGGAGGAAAAGAGGGATGAGGATGGGGGGGAGAAGGAAAAGAGGCATGAGAAAGACGGATGAGGCAGAGGAACAAGACAAAAAGAGGCAACAAAACCCCAAAATCCCCCAACCCTCCAGGAAGACACTCATCCCCTGGGGTTTGGGGGTTCTACCAAGCCTTGTCCCCATCCCTTCCAGGACCCAGAACACCTCAGGAACCCTTCCAGGACCCTTCCCAAGACACTTTGGGAACCCTCCCAGGACCTTCAGGAGCCCAGAACACCACCAGAACCCTCCCAAGACATTCCAGAACCTTCCCAGGACCTTCAAGGAGCCCCAGAACCCCTCAGGAACCCTCCCAGGACACCCCCAGAACCCTCCCAGGACTCAGAACACCCCAAGAACTCTCCCAGGACATTCCAGAACCTTCCACAACCCTCCCAAGTCACTCTGAGAACCCTCCCAGGACCTTCAGAAGCCCAGAACCGCTCAGGAACCCTTCCAGCACTTTCCCAAGACACTTTGGGAACCCTCCCAGGACCTTCAGGAGCCCAGAACACCACCAGAACCCTGCAAGGACCTTCCCAGAACCCTCCCAGGACATTCCAGAACCCTCCCAAGACCCAGAACATCCCCAGAACCCTCCCAGAACATCCCAGAACCCTTCCAGAACCCCTCAGGAACCCTCCCAGAACATTCCAGAACCCCTCAGGAACCCCGCCAGGTGCCACCTGCAGCGTGGAGAGGCGTCCACTTCCTCTTCCTCTCCTTGACCAGGGCGGAGGCGCCGATCCCCCAACCCTCCAGGAAGACACTCATCCCCTGGGGTTTGGGGGTTCTACCAAGCCTTGTCCCCATCCCTTCCAGGACCCAGAACACCTCAGGAACCCTTCCAGGACCCTTCCTAAGACACTTTGGGAACCCTCCCAGGACCTTCAGGAGCCCAGAACACCACCAGAACCCTGCAAGGACCTTCCCAGAACCCTCCCAGGACATTCCAGAACCCTCCCAAGACCCAGAACATCCCCAGAACATCCCAGAACCCCTCAGGAACCCTCCCAGAACCCAAAACACCCCCAGAACCCTCCCAGAACATTCCAGAACCCTCCCAGAACCCCTCAGGAACCCTCCCAGAACCCAAAACACCCCCAGAACCCTCCCAGAACATTCCAGAACTCCTCAGGAACCCTCCCAGGATGCCAAACACCCCAAGAACTCTCCCAGAACATTCCAGAACCCTTCCAGAACCCCTCAGGAACCCTCCCAGAACATTCCAGAACCCCTCAGGAACCCCGCCAGGTGCCACCTGCAGCGTGGAGAGGCGTCCACTTCCTCTTCCTCTCCTTGACCAGGGCGGAGGCGCCGTGGCTGGTGAGCACCTGCACGCACTCGCTGGCGCCGCGCTCCGTGGCCAGGTAGAGCGCGGTGCGGCCCTTGTGGTCCCGCACGTCCAGGTTCACCAGCGTCTCAGCCAGAGCCTTCAGGGCTTCACAGTGACCATTGTAGGCCTGGGGACGGGGCACACGCACGTGGAAGTGTCCCTCAGGTACCCAAAATGTCCTTCAGGAACTTAAAGTGTCCCTTGGGCACCCAAAGTGTCCCTCAGGTACCCAAAGTGTCCTTCAGGAACTCAAAGTGTCCCTTGGGAACTCAAAGTGTCCCTCAGGTACCCAAAGTGTCCCTCAGGAACTCAAAGTGTCCCTCAGGAACTCAAAGTGTTTCTCAGGAACTCAAAGTGTCCCTCAGGTACCCAAAATGTCCTTCAGGAACTCAAAATGTCCTTCAGGAACTCAAAGTGTCCCTCAGGAACTCAAAGTGTCCCTCAGGTACCCAAAATGTCCTTCAGGAACTCAAAGTGTCCCTCAGGAACTCAAAGTGTCCTTCAGGAACTCAAAGTGTCCCTCAGGAACTCAAAGTGTCCCTCAGGAACTCAAAGTGTTTCTCAGGAACTCAAAGTGTCCCTCAGGTACCCAAAATGTCCTTCAGGAACTCAAAATGTCCTTCAGGAACTCAAAGTGTCCCTCAGGAACTCAAAGTGTCCCTCAGGTACCCAAAATGTCCTTCAGCTAACCAAAACTGTCCCTTGGGTACCCAAAGTGTTTCTCAGGTACTCAAAGTGTCCCTCAGGAACTCAAAGTGTCCTTCAGGTACCCAAGATGTCCTTCAGGAACTCAAAATGTCCCTCAGGAACTCAAAGTGTCCTTCAGGTACCCAAAATGTCCCTCAGGTACTCAAAGTGTCCCTCAGGTGCCCAGAGTGTCCCTCAGGCATCCAAAATGTCCCTCAGGAACTCAAAGCGTCCCTCAGGTGCCCAAAGTGCCACCCAGGTACCCAAAGTGTCCCTCAGGTAACCAGAAATGTCCTCCAGGAAACCAAAGTGTGCTCCAGACAACCAAAGTGTCCCTCCCAAAAATATCTCCCCCAGAACCCTTCAGTGTCCCTCAGGAACCCAAAATGTCCCTCAGGAACTCAAAGTGTCCCTCAGGTACCCAACGTGTCCTTCAGCTAACCAAAACTGTCCCTTGGGTACCCAAAGTGTCCCTCAGGTACCCAAAGTGTCCTTCAGGAACTCAAAGTGTCCCTCAGGAACTCAAAGTGTTTCTCAGGTACCCAAAGTGTCCCTCACGTGCCCAAAGTGTCCCTCAGGTGCCCAAAGTGCCACCCAGGTACCCAAAGTGTCCCTCAGGTAACCAGAAATGTCCTCCAGGAAACCAAAGTGTGCTCCAGACAACCAAAGTGTCCCTCCCAAAAATATCTCCCCCAGAACCCTTCCAGGACCTGCAGGAGCCCAGAACCCCCCTGAGAAGCCTTCCAGGACCTTCCCAGGACATTTTGGGAACCCTTCCAGGACCTGCAGGAGCCCAGAACCCCTCAGGAACCCCTCAGGAACCCTTCCAGGACCTGCAGGAGCCCAGAACCCCTCAGGAACCCTTCAGGAACCCTCCAGAACCCTTCCAGGACCCGCAGGCACTCACAGCTAAGTGCAAAGGGCTGACTGGAACGGTGCTTTCCACATCCTCCAGGCAGTTAAAGGACATTTCCAGGAGCTGCAGGGACAAAACCCCAAATGCAAACTGACCCCAGAGCTCCCCACAGCCACCCCGAGAGGCAGAAGGGGCAAAAATCCCAAAATTCCAACCCCAAAACACCCAAAACCCCAAAACTCTGACCCCAAAACACCCAGAAGTCCAAAAACTCCAACCCCAAAACACCAAAAACTCCGACCACAAAACACCCAAAACCCCAAAAACTCTGATCCCAAAAACCTTAAAAACTCCAAAAATCCCGACCCCAAAACAAATCCCAGTTACAATTTTCCCTCTTTCCTGGGGGATTTTTTCCCTCTTTCCCAGGGAGATTTTCCCCATTTCCTGGGAGTGTTTTCCTCCATTTCTGGGGCTGATTTCCCCCCTTTCCTGGGGCTGATTTCCCCCATTTCTGGGGCTGATTTCCTCCATTTCTGGGGCTGATTTCCCCCATTTCTGGGGCTGATTTCCCCCATTTCCTGAGGCTGATTTCCCCCATTTCTGGAGCTGTTTTCCCCCATTCCTGGGGCTGATTTCCCCCATTCCCTGGAGCTGATTTCCCCCATTTCCTGGCTGATTTTCCCATTTCCCTAGGGGTGTTTTCCCCCATTTCCTGGAGCTGATTTCCCCCCTTCCCTGGTGCTGATTTCCCCCATTTCCTGGCTATGATTTTCCCTATTTCCTAGTGGATTTTCCCCATTTCCTGGGGGTGATTTCCTCCATTTCCTGGCAGTGTTTTCCCCCTTCCCTAGGGGTCTTTTCCCCTATTTCTGGGGTTGATTTCCCCCTTTTCTGGGGGTGTTTTCCCCCATTTCTGGGGCTGATTTCCCCCATTTCCTGGGGCTGATTTCCCCCATTTCTGGGGCTGATTTCCCCCATTTCCTGAGGCTGATTTCCCCCATTTCTGGAGCTGTTTTCCCCCATTCCTGGGGCTGATTTCCCCCATTCCCTGGAGCTGATTTCCCCCATTTCCTGGCTGATTTTCCCATTTCCCTAGGGGTGTTTTCCCCCATTTCCTGGAGCTGATTTCCCCCCTTCCCTGGTGCTGATTTCCCCCATTTCCTGGCAGTGATTTTCCCTATTTCCTAGTGGATTTTCCCCATTTCCTGGGGGTGATTTCCTCCATTTCCTGGCAGTGTTTTCCCCCTTCCCTAGGGGTCTTTTCCCCTATTTCTGGGGTTGATTTCCCCCTTTTCTGGGGGTGTTTTCCCCCATTTCTGGGGCTGATTTCCCCCATTTCCTGGGGCTGATTTCCCCCATTTCTGGGGCTGATTTCCCCCCTTCCCTGGTGCTGATTTCCCCCATTTCTGGGGCTGATTTCCCCCATTTCCTGGGGCTGATTTCCCCCATTTCTGGGGCTGATTTCCCCCATTTCCTGGGGCTGATTTCCCCCATTTCTGGGGGTGTTTTCCCCCTTTCCTGGTGCTGATTTCCCCCTTCCCTGGTGCTGATTTCCCCCATTTCCTGGCTATGATTTTCCCTATTTCCTAGTGGATTTTCCCCATTTCCTGGGGGTGATTTCCCCCATTTCCTGGCAGTGTTTTCCCCCTTCCCTGGGAGTGTTTTCCCCCATTTCTGGAGCTGATTTCCCCCATTTCCTGGAGCTGATTTCCCCCATTTCTGGGGGTGTTTTCCCCATTTTCTGGGGGTCTTTTCCCCCTTCCCTAGGGGTGTTTTCCCCCATTTCTGGGGGTGTTTTCCCCTCTCGTGAGCCCTCACCAGCTCGAGGTTCTGCCGGTTGCCGTAGGCGGCCGCGTAGTGGACGGCGGTGTAGCCCTGCTTGTCCCGCAGGGAGGGGTCAGCACCGTTGTCCAGCAGGAATTCCAGACAGCTGCAATGGGAAAAAAGGACAAAAAAGAAAAGAAAAAGGTGAAAAAGCTGCAGGGAAAAGCCCCAAATCCCACAGCGGGGGCTGGGAGTGAGGGGGGTGGGTTTGGTTTGGGGTAGGAGCAGGGGGTTCCTCTCCCTGAGGCTCTGCAGGGAGGAGTTCCCAGCAGATTTCCAGTAAAATCCCAGTAAAATCCCCACTAAATTCCCAGTAAATTCCCAGTAAAATTGCTATCAAATTCCCAGCAATATTCCCAGTACATTTTAGCAGGTTCCCAGCAGATTCCCAGTAAATTCCCAGCAAAATCCCAGTAAAATCCCAGTAAAATCCCCACTAAATTCCCAGTAAATTCCCAGTAAAATCCCCACTAAATTCCCAGTAAAATCCCCATTAAATTCCCACTAAATTCCCAGTTAATTCCCAGTAAAATTGCTATCAAATTCCCACCAATATTCCCAGTAAATTTTAGCAGATGCGCAGTACATTCTCAGCCAAATTCCAGTAAAATCCCAGTAAAATTGCTATCAAATTCCCACCAATATTCCCAGTAAATTTTAGCAGATGCGCAGTACATTCTCAGCCAAATTCCAGTAAAATCCCAGTAAAATTGCTATCAAATTCCCACCAATATTCCCAGTAAATTTTAGCAGATGCGCAGTACATTCTCAGCCAAATTCCAGTAAAATCCCAGTAAAATTGCTATCAAATTCCCACCAATATTCCCAGTAAATTTTAGCAGATGCGCAGTACATTCTCAGCCAAATTCCAGTAAAATCCCAGTAAAATTGCTATCAAATTCCCAGCAATATTCCCAGTAAATTTTAGCAGATTCCCAGTAAATTCTCAGCAAAATTCCAGTAAAATCCCAGTAAAATCCCCAGTAAAATCCCAGTAAAATTCCCATTAAATTCCCAGTAAAATCCCAGTAAATTCCCAATAAAATCCCCAGTAAATTCTCAGCAAAATTCCAGTAAAATCCCAGCAAACTCCCAGTACAGTCCCATCAAATTCCCCAGTAAATTCCCAGAAAATTCCCATCAAATTCCCACTACATTCCCAGTAATATTCCCAGGAAATTCCCACTAAATTCCAGTAAATTCCCAGTTAATTCCCAGTCCGTTCCCAGTTAAATCCTAGTTAGTTCCCAGTCTATTCCCAGTCCATTTCCAGTTAATTCCCAGCCCATCCCAGTTAAATCCCAGTCCATTCTCTGTTAAATCCCAGTCCCTCCCAGTCTGTTCCCAGCCCATCCCAGTCCATCCCAGTTAATCCCAGTCCCCCCCAATCCCCCCCAGTCCCATCCCAGTCCCTCCCACTCCCATCCCAGTCCATCCCAGTCCCCCACAAATCCCTCCCAGTATAATCCAGTACAAACCAGTGCCCCCCAGTCCCTCCCAGTCCATCCCAGTCCATCCCAGTTTGTTCCCAGTCCCTCCCAGTCCAAACCAGTCCCTCCCAGTTTGTTCCCAGTTCCCTCCCAGTTCATTCCGGTCCCCCCCAGTCCCTCCCAGTATAACCCAGTACAAACCAGTTCCCTCCCAGTCCCTCCCAGTCCCCCCCAGTCCCTCCCAGTCCCTCCCAGTATAAACCAGTACAACCAGTACGCGCCAGTGCGCACCTGGTACTTGTGCACCTCGATCAGCTGCACCTGCGAGCCCGTGCGCAGATCTGCACAATTGGGGAGAGTTTGGGCGATTTTGGGAAATTTGGGATTTTGGGGGAATTTGGGATTTTGGGGAAAATTTTGGGGTGAATTTGGGGGATTTTGGGAAAATTTTGGGGTGAATTTGGGGGATTTTGGGAAAATTTTGGAGTGAATTTGGGGGATTTTGGGAAAATTTTGGGGTGAATTTGGGGGATTTTGGGAAAATTTTGGAGTGAATTTGGGGGATTTTGGGAAAATTTTGGGGTGAATTTGGGGGATTTTGGGAAAATTTTGGGGTGAATTTGGGGGATTTTGGGAAAATTTTGGGGTGAATTTGGGGGATTTTGGGAAAATTTTGGGGTGAATTTGGGGGATTTTGGGAAAATTTTGGGGTGAATTTGGGGGATTTTGGGAAAATTTTGGGGTGAATTTGGGGGATTTTGGGAAAATTTTGGGGTGAATTTGGGGGATTTTGGGAAAATTTTGGGGTGAATTTGGGGGATTTTGGGAAAATTTTGGGGTGAATTTGGGGGATTTTGGGAAAATTTTGGGGTGAATTTGGGGGATTTTGGGAAAATTTTGGGGTGAATTTGGGGGATTTTGGGAAAATTTTGGGGTGAATTTGGGGGATTTTGGGAAAATTTTGGGGTGAATTTGGGGGATTTTGGGAAAATTTTGGGGTGAATTTGGGGGATTTTGGGAAAATTTTGGGGTGAATTTGGGGGATTTTGGGAAAATTTTGGGGTGAATTTGGGGGATTTTGGGAAAATTTTGGGGTGAATTTGGGGGATTTTGGGAAAATTTTGGGGTGAATTTGGGGGATTTTGGGAAAATTTTGGGGTGAATTTGGGGGATTTTGGGAAAATTTTGGGGTGAATTTGGGGGATTTTGGGAAAATTTTGGGGTGAATTTGGGGGATTTTGGGAAAATTTTGGGGTGAATTTGGGGGATTTTGGGAAAATTTTGGGGTGAATTTGGGGGATTTTGGGAAAATTTTGGGGTGAATTTGGGGGATTTTGGGAAAATTTTGGGGTGAATTTGGGGGATTTTGGGGACAGGGATGGGACAGGGACAGGGACAGGGACAGGGACAGGGACAGGGACAGGGACAGGGACAGGGTCAGGGGCACGCCCGGAGCCGCGGGGCCTGCAAGGACCTGCCGGAGCTCAGAACATCCTGAGAACCCTTCCGGGACCTGCAGGAGCTGAGAACATTCTGGAAACCCTTCCAGGACCCTCCCAGGACACTTTTAGGACCCTTCCAGGACCTGCCGGGGTTTGGAGCCCCCATCCCGGGGCTGTCCCAGGCACTGGTGTCCCTCAGGAACCCAGAAATGTCCCCAACCCCAGTCTGGGATTTGGGGACACCAGGAGGGGACATCCCAGGTGGCCCCGGCTGGCCCAGGGGACACTGGGATGTCCCCACCCAGGTGTCCCTGATCTCGGATTTGGGGACACCAGACTGTCCCCACCCAGGTGGCCCCAGGTGTCCCCAGCTCTGGGATTTGGGGACACTGGGATGTCCCAGTCCAGGTGGCCCAGGGGACACTGGGATGTCCCCACCCTGGTGGCCCTGGGGACAGGGGGATGTCCCCACCCCGGTGGCCCTGGGGACAGGGGGATGTCCCCACCCAGGTGTCCCTCACCTCCCGAACTTGTCCCTCCTCCGCAGGTCGGCGCCGCTGCTCAGCAGCAGGTTCAGACATTCAACGTTCCTGCAGGGACAGGGACACAGCGATGGCACCAGGCCACCCAGAGTGCCACCACGGCACCCAGGGTGTCCCCAGGCTACCCAGAATGTCCCCACAACACCCAGAGTGTCCCCATGTCATCCAGAATGTCACCAGGCCACCCAGAGTGCCCCCATGGCACCCAGGGTGTCACCAGGCCACCCAAAGTGCGCTTCAGTCACTCAGGAATGTCCCCATGTCCCCAGGTGTCCCCATGTCCCCATGTCCCCGTGTCCCCACCCTCCGGAAGCAGCAGCGTGCAGACAGGTCCTGCCCAGGTTGTCGGGGCTGTCCCCAGGTGTGTCCCCATGTCCCCAGGTGTGTCCCCATATCCCCAGGTGTGTCCCCATGTCCCCAGGTGTGTCCCCATGTCCCCGTGTCCCCACCCTCCGGAAGCAGCAGCGTGCAGACAGGTCCTGCCCAGGTTGTCGGGGCTGTCCCCGTGTCCCCAGGCTGTCCCTGGGCTGTCCCTAGGTGTGTCCCCAGGTGTCCCCAGGTGTCTCCAGTCCCCCCCAGTCCCCCCCAGTCCCAGCACTCACAAGAACGCCTCCTTCAGCCTCGACTCCTTCAGGGGCTCCTCCTCGCTGGGTCCTGAGTGAGCCTCGGCCCTGGCAGGGCACGGGGACAGTGACCACGGTGCCACCCCTGTGCCATCTGTGCCACCCCTGTGCCACCCTGGGTCGGTGACAGTGACCACGGGGACACACAGTGCCACCCCTGTGCCACCAGTGCCACCTGGGGCTGGTGCCAGTGCCCCCAGGGGCGGGTGCCAGTGCCCCGAGTGCCATGTCAGGCTGGTGACAATGCCCACAGTGTCCCCAGGTGCCCTCACAGTGCCACCTCAGGCTGGTGACAGTGCCCATAGTGTCCCTGGGTGCCTCCACAGTGCCATGTCGGGTTGGTGACAGTGCCCTCCCAGTCCCCCAGGTGCCACATCAGGCTGGTGCTAGTGCCCCCAGGTGCCCCCAGGGCCCGGTGCCCATGCCCGTGCCCAGTGCCTGGTGCCAGTGCCTGGTGCCAGTGCCCCCAGTGCCCTGTTCCGGTGCCCAGTGCCCATGCCCATGCCCGGTGCGCCCAGTGCCCCGTGCCCGGTGCCCGTGCCCAGTGCCCAGTGCAAGGTGCCCGTGCCCGGTGCTCTGTGCCGGTGCCCATGCCCTGTGCCCACGGTGCCCGGTGCCCATACCCAGTGCCAGTGCCTGGCGCCCATGCCCGGTGCCCTGTGCCCAGTGCCCGGTACCCCCAGTGCCCGGTGCCCCCAGTGCCCATGCCCAGTGCCCGGTGCCCTGTGCCCATGCCCGGTACCCCCAGTGCCCAATGCCCGTGCCCAGTGCCTGGTGCCCATTGCCCAGTGCCCGGTGCCCCCAGTGCCCGGTGCCCGGTGCCCACGCCCATGCCCATTGCCCCGTGCCCGTGCCCATGCCCGGTGCCCATTGCCCCGTGCCCACGCCCATGCCCATTGCCCGGTGCCCGGTGCCGGCGCGGCTCACCGGCGGTACGTGTCGGAGGCGGCGGCGTAGTGCAGCGCCGTGCAGCCTTTGCCGTCGGCCTCGTTGACGGCGGCGCCGGCCGTCACCAGCGTCACCGTGCACTGGTAGCTGCCGTTGGCCGCCGCGTAGTGCAGGGGGGTCCTGGGGACAGGGACAGGGACAGGGACAGGTATTTTCATTTTGGGATTAAAACCTCCTCAAACTTTTTTCATTTTGGGAACTCAGAACATCCTGAAAACCCTTCCAGGACCCTTTGGGAACCCTTCCAGGAGCTCAGAATATTCTGGAAACCCGTCCAGGATCCTCCCAGAACACCCCCAGAACCCTTCCAGGACCCAGAAAGAGCCCAGAACATTCTGGAAACCCTTCCAGGACCCTTTGGAAACCCTTCTAGGAGCTCAGAACGTTCTGGAAACCTTTCCGGAACACCCCTAGAACCCTTCCAGGACCCAGCTGGAGCCCAGAAACCCACCCAGGACACCCCCCAGAACACTCCAGGACACTTTGAGAACCCTTCCAGGACCCAGCTGGAGCCCAGAACACCCCAGAAACCCTTCCAGAACCCTCCCAGAACACTTTGAGAACCCTTCCAGGACCCAGAACATTCTGGAATCCCTCCCAGAACACCCTTAGAACCCTTCTAGGACCCAGAAAAAGCTCAGAACATTCTGGAATCCCTTCCAGGACCCTCCCAGGACCCCCCCAGAACACTCCAGGACACTTTGAGAACCCTTCCAGGACCCAGAACATTCTGGAATCCCTCCCAGAACACCCCTAGAACCCTCCCAGGACCCTCCCAGGACCCCCCGAAGGTTCTGGAAGGGCAGCGGGCTCACCTGGCAGTGTCAGCACCATTGGTCATTAACGTGCTAATGAGCAGCTCGTGGCCGTATCTCGCAGCGACGTGCAGGGGGGTGTTGCCGTACTTGTCAGCGCAGTCGATCTCGCTGCCTGCGGGGAGAGCGCGGCTCGGCTCCGGAACGTTCCGGGAGCAAATCCCCGGGACTCCAAACCCGGAGCCAAAATCCTGGGATTCCCATCCCGGAGACAAAAACCCCGGAATTCCCATCCCGGAGCCAAAATCCTGGGATTCCCAAACCCGGGGATGGATCCGGGCTCCAAAATTCTCAAATTTCCATCCCGGAGAAGGTTCCAGGATCTAAAACCCCGCAATTCCCACCCCAGAGCCAAAATCCCACAATTCCCACCCCAGAGGCAAAATCCTGGGATTCCCAAACCCTGGAGCCAAAATCCTGGGATTCCCAAACTCGGAGCCAAAAACCCCGGAATTCCAAACCCAGAGACAAAATCCTGGGATTCCCATCCCAGAGCCAAAATCCTGGGATTTCCAAACCCAGGGATGGATCTGGGCTCTGAAATCCTGGAATTCCCACCCCAGAACCAAAATTCTTGAATTTTCAAACCCAGGGATGGATCCGGGCTCTGAAATCCTGGAATTTCCACCTCAGAGCCAAAATAATCGAATTTCCAAACCCGGGGATGGATCCGGGCTCCAAAATTCTCAAATTTCCATCCCAGAGAAGGTTCCAGGATCTAAAATCCCGCAATTCCCATCCCAGAGACAAAATCCTGGGATTCCCAAACCCGGCGCCAAAATCCTGGGATTCCCAAACCTGGGGATGGATCCGGGCTCCAAAATTCTGGAATTTCCAAACCCAGGGACAGCTCTGGGCTCTGAAATCCCGGAATTTCCAAACCCAGGAATGGATCCGGGCTCTGAAATCCTGGAATTTCCACCTCAGAGCCAAAATAATCGAATTTCCAAACCCGGGGATGGATCCGGGCTCCAAAATTCTCAAATTTCCATCCCAGAGAAGGTTCCAGGATCTAAAATCCTGAAATTCCCACCCCAGAGCCAAAATCTTGGAATTCTGGAGGATGCAACAGGAATTTTGGGAAAAATATTAGAGGATCTGGTGGGAATTTTGGAAGATCTGGCCGGAATTTTGGGATGAATACTGGAGGATCTGATGGGAATTTTTGGGAAAACATTGGAATATTGAAAGATCTGATGGGAATATTGAGAAAAATATTGAAATATTGGAGATTTCTGAGAGGAATATTGGGAAAAATATTGGAATATTTGAGAATCTGACGGGAATATTGGGAAAAATATTGGAATATTGGAGAATCTGATGGGAATATTGGGAAAAACATTGGAATTTTGAAAGATCTGATGGGAATATTGGGAAAAACATTGGAATTTTGAAAGATTTGATGAGAATATTGCAATTTTATGACACGAATATTGGGAAAAATACCACAAGATCCCCCTGGGGAGTTTGGGTGCCGACTTGGGGGGGTCTGAACCCCCTCCCCGAGCCCCCCGGAGGTGCTGGGAGCTGCAGGAGGATTTGGGATGCAGCAGGGATTGGGATGCACCGACCGTTCTGGATGAGGATCTGCGAGCGCGTGAACCGTCCGTGGATCGCCGCCATGTGCAGGGGGCTCTTCCCTTCCTTGCTCTGCGGGGACCCCCAGGGCTCAGCCACAGCCCAAACCCACCAAAAATCCCTAAACCACCCCAAAAACCTGAAATCACCCCCACGAGGGGCTCAGTCACAGCCCAAAACCACCAAAAACTCCTAAACCACCCCAAAAACCTGAAATCACCTCCAGGAGGGGCTCAGTCACAGCCCAAAACCACCAAAAACTCCTAAACCACCCCAAAAACCTGAAATCACCTCCAGGAGGGGCTCAGTCACAGCCCAAAACCACCAAAAACTCCTAAACCACCCCAAAAACCTGAAACCACCCCCACGAGGGGCTCAGCCTCACCCCAAAATCAACCCAAAACCACCTCAAAAACCCAAAACCACCCAAAAAAACCCAAAACCACCCCCACGAGGGGCTCAGCCTCACCCCAAAATCAACCCAAAACCACCTCAAAAACCCAAAACCACCCAAAAAAACCCAAAACCACCCCCACGAGGGGCTCAGCCTCACCCCAAAATCAACCCAAAACCACCTCAAAAACCCAAAACCACCCAAAAAAACCCAAAACCACCCCCACGAGGGGCTCAGCCTCACCCCAAAATCAACCCAAAACCACCTCAAAAACCCAAAACCACCCAAAAAAACCCAAAACCACCCCCACGAGGGGCTCAGCCTCACCCCAAAATCAACCCAAAACCACCTCAAAAACCCAAAACCACCCAAAAAAACCCAAAACCACCCCCACGAGGGGCTCAGCCTCACCCCAAAATCAACCCAAAACCACCTCAAAAACCCAAAACCACCCAAAAAAACCCAAAACCACCCCCACGAGGGGCTCAGCCTCACCCCAAAATCAACCCAAAACCACCTCAAAAACCCAAAACCACCCAAAAAAACCCAAAACCACCCCCACGAGGGGCTCAGCCTCACCCCAAAATCAACCCAAAACCAAGACCCCCTAACCCCAAACCCCAATGTCCCTCACCTGTAACCACACCCCAAGACCCCCTAACCCCAAACCTGAGATGCCCCACCTGTAACTACACCCCAACACCTTCCCTGACCCCAAACCCCAATGTCCCTCACCTGTAACCACACCCCAAGACCCCCTAACCCCAAATCCCAAGGATCCCACACCTGGAACCACACTCCAACCCCAACCCAACCCCAAACCCAAATCCCAATGTCCCTCACCCATAACCACACCCCAACCCCAACCCAACCCCAAATCCCAATGTTCCTCACCCATAACCACCCCCCAACCCCAACCCAACCCC
>NW_024370617.1:0-695 GCF_014805655.1 Passer montanus | reverse complement strand
TTCATGGGGGCATTGGCATTGTGCCAGCGTCAAACCAGGACATCTGGTGAAAACAGGCTCTGGGTTAGATATTCCCTATCTGTCCAAGCCTCCTGTCCTCAGGTAAATATGAAACAAAGATAAGCATGAGGCTAATTGCTTTTGCAAGGTAGGAGAGGGGTAGAAAGTCAAGAACTGGAGATTACTGAACTATTAAGATTTCCCTGGGTTATTTGTTCTTCCACTACTAATCAATATGTTGCTTTATAATTGCATGAGCCAAAGGTGAACTTTTACTCTGCCTCATAAAACAATCTCCCATAAATCCCTGGCTGGGATAGCTGGAATCTGCTATATTAATCTTAATAGCTAGCATAAGTCAGAATGCCTCTGAGGAGGATGCCAGTTTTTTTAGAAGGCTAAGCAGGTATTACAATGTCCTTCTCCTTTGCCCCCTCTCTCCCTGGCTTTGGCTGTTGCCAAGTTGTTTCAGTGCCACTTTTTGGGCCACATCATTGCAATAGTGCAACACCACCCTGTTTAGATTCACAGCAGGTCCATGGGAGATTACATGAATCCCAAAGAAGTCTGAAGGCCATTCCTTGAAAACACATGAACCAATACTGAGTTTTATATAACCCTCTTTTACACATAGGCTAAAGCTAGTGCTACCACTCTTTTAAAAGAAGTGCTCTCTCCTTAGGAAAAAAAAAAAA
>NW_024370616.1:0-695 GCF_014805655.1 Passer montanus | reverse complement strand
TCCTGCTGCGACCTGGGCACCAGAGACACCCAAAATCACCCAAAATATCCCGAAATCACCCCAAAAACATCCCAAAATATCCCAAAAACACCCCAAAAACATCAGAGACAGCCCAAAACCATCCCAAACTATCCCAAAAATATCCCAAAACCACCCAAAAAACATCCCAAAACTCCTGCAGCTCCTGCAGCTGCTGCAGCTGCTGCGCCTCCTGCTGCGACCTGGGCACCAGAGACACACAAAATCACCCAAAATATCCCAAAATCACCCCAAAAACATCGGAGACAGCCCAAAAACATCCCAAAACATCCCAAACTATCCCAAAAACACCCCAAAAAAATCAGAGACACGCCAAAAACATCCCAAAAACATCAGGGACAGCCCAAAACATCAGGGTTTATCCTAAAACAACCACCCCAAACCCACCCCAAAGTCACTCTGGGACACCCCAAAATATCAGGGACACCTCAAAACCAGCAGGGGACACCCCAAAATCCACCTGGGACACCCCAAACCCTGCCCAGGGTACCCCAAAATCCCCCTGAAAACCAAAAATTTCCCCCAAAAATCCCCCAGGAACCCCAAAATCCCCCCAAACCCAAACCCCCACCGGCTCTCCCGGAGCAGTGCCTCCTTCTCCTCCTGCAGGTGCAGAAAACTGGGGAAAAAAAAGGGGAAAATGGGCAAAAATGGGG
>NW_024370615.1:0-695 GCF_014805655.1 Passer montanus | reverse complement strand
CAAGATTCTCATCTCTTCATTTGTCCTGGCACCCTCGAACACCACCATGGCACAGCCTCACCCAGAGCTCCCTGGGGCTCTGGAACTCACAGCCCCTCCAGAAGGCAGCACCTTGCTTTTTCATCTCCTCTCCATGTCCATCCCTTCAGCTTCACCCTGGCTGCAGGTTCGGAAGGGAGCTCAGCAGCATTCCCTGATTTCCTTCTGCCCCTTTGTAAAACACTCAGGTGGACAGGAGCAACAAACCCATCAGTGCAAAGTCACACAGATTTTCCCTGAAACAGCAGTCCTTCTCCATTAGCTCCCTGTCCAGATGGCTGAGTATATGGTGGAGCAGAATTAATGGGTGCTGGGGAATCCACCTCCATGTGGGACAGGCAGCAAGGCTGGCAAGCAGTCAGAAAGCCCTGGGAAAGGTTGTGGCTGAAGGACACCACTGTTGGGAGCACAGATGAAGATATATTCCTGAACTCAAGGAGGAAACACAGAGGGTGCATTACTGCATGGGATGATTAGATGACTGACTAATGAGCCTTGAGGGGCAAGGAAATTGGCTACAAAAGCAATTAAATAAGCACCTGACATTCCAGTGTACTCTGTATAAACAGTGAACTTTTACCATGTTTAGTTGGCAAAGCAAAACAAATGCTGTTTAAGCATACAAGGCAAATTGCTGCAGGAACAAAAAAAAAAAA
>NW_024370614.1:0-695 GCF_014805655.1 Passer montanus | reverse complement strand
TCCTCTAGTTGTAGTTTTACCTTTCTTGTCTTGCCTGGCTTCACTCTGCAGATCCTCTCACTGCTCTTTCTCACATTGCAGTTTGCTCAGTGCTTAGAGCTGAGGTTACACACGGGGCTGTATTGGAGCTGGGCTTTAGAGCTGGAGTGCTTAGGGAGAGATAGAATTAAATACCAGTGCATTCATAGTCATTAACATTTTCCATACATATCAGTGTGCTAACATTCTCAACTCTACTCCCTACACACCATAGCTCTGATGCACTGAAGATTTTATTACACACTTTTTCAAGGGATGTGTTTTTGAATCATAAAACATGGTCCACTAAAATATTTAAATCCTTCCATATTTTTGAGAAAGCCTGGGTTTCTTTTCAGTGTAGCATTAAGGAGAAAGCATGCAACTGAATCACTTCTGCATTAAAATGTGCAGCCTCTTAAGTGCAGCACTCCAACCAGATATCCAGACAACACTGCTGCTTTAAGAGGCTATCAGATGTGGAGACAATGAAGGAACAGGGTGAAACATCAGGAGCCTATTCCCAAAGGCCTATTTCTTTTCCCCTAGAAATTTTTGTTCTGTTATTTGTATTGAGAAACATTTCCAGGTAAATATAGAAGTACATAGTGCTTTTATGGAAAATAAAGCAGGGTTCTACTTAGCACCTACACAAAGTGTGGGCTGGGAATTTTTTT
>NW_024370613.1:0-696 GCF_014805655.1 Passer montanus | reverse complement strand
ACCTGGCCTGGTGACTTTTGCTTCTCTGGAGAAGGGCCATGGTCCATGTCCAGGGCCTGGTGGCCCGGAGTGGCTGGCTGCCTGCTGAAATTCTGCACAGTTGAACATACCTCCCAGAGACAAGATGCCCCCAGAGGCAACTGTGGCTCTTTTGACACTGCCAAGTGCCTCCTGCAAACTGACATCAGGAACCTGGCCTGGTGACTTTTGTTTCTCTGGGGAAAGGCCACGATTCATGTCCAGGGCCTTGAGACCCGGAGTGGCCGGCTGCCTGCTGAAATTCCGCAAGGATCCGGATGCAGCCCAGGTGAAAAATGCCTCCAGAGTCAACTGTGGCCCAAGTGCCTCCTGCAAACTGACATCAGGAACCTGGCCTGGTGACTTTTGTTTCTCTGGGGAAAGGCCATCATTCTTGTCCGGGGCACAGTGACCCGGAGAGGCCGGCCGCCTGCCGAAATTCCGCAAGGATCAGGATACCTCCCAGACCGATAGTACCACCACAGGCACCTGTGGCTGGGTTGACAGTGCCAAGTGCCTCCTGCAAACTGACATCAGGAACCTGGCCTGGTGACTTTTGTTTTTCTGGGGAAAGGCCATCATTCTTGTCTGTTACATGGTGACCCGGAGTGCTCGGCTGCCTGCCGAAATCCCGCAGGGTGGAGGATACCTCCCAGATGCAAGGGGCACTCACAGGCA
>NW_024370612.1:0-696 GCF_014805655.1 Passer montanus | reverse complement strand
CCCCAAAATTCCATTAAAATCCCTGAAAAATCCCTAAAAAGAAATCCCCCAAAATCCCCCCCAAATCCTCGAAAAACCCTTGAAAAAATCCCCCAAAATTCCCCTAAAATCCTCCAAAAATCCCCTGAAAATTCCCAAAAAGTTCTCGAAAAATTCCCAAAAATTCCCCTAAAAATCCTCCCAAAATCCCCCGAAAATCCCCCAAAATCCTCAAAAAATCCCTAAAAATTCCCTTAAAAATTCCCTAAAAATCCCCCCAAAATCCCTTTGATGTCCTTTAAAATCCCTAAAAAATCCCCAAAAATCCTCCCAAATCCTGGAAAAATCCTCGAAAAATCCCTCAAAATCCCTTAAATATCCCCAAAATTCCAAAAAAAATCCCCTGAAAATGCTCCAAAATCCCCAAAAGTCCCTAAAATTCCCCAAAATTCCCTAAAAATCCTCTGAAAATGCTCCAAAATCCCCAAAAATTCCCTATAAATCCCCCAAAATTCCCTATAAATCCCCCAAAATTCCCTATAAATCCCCCAAAATCGCTAAAAATACCACAAAATTCCCTAAAATTCCCCCAAAATCCCCAACCCCCCCAAAAATCCTCCCAAATCCCCCAAAATCCCTAAAAATACCACAAAATTCCCTTAAATTAAAAAAAAAATCCCTAAAACCACCCCAAAAATCCTCCCAAATCCCCCAAAA
>NW_024370611.1:0-696 GCF_014805655.1 Passer montanus | reverse complement strand
TTTTTTCTATTTTTATCCAACTACAAAATATAGAAACTGAAACATATTTTTACTGGTGAACAGAGATGAGTTACAAGGCTGCATTCAGCTCTATGTGCAAATAAAATGCTGGGAAAGGAGTTTGTTCCTGTTGTGTGATCCCAGACTTACAATGAAATCGACTGCTAGGAATGCTTAAGAAAGTTACCACAGAAGGTAACTGAGGTGTGATAGCAATAAACTGGAAATGGTACAAACTGAGTTTGTACATACAGATATAACCCCCCACATGGGTATGTGTACAGACATATATCTCTCTCTATACAGAGCAGAAAGTCATTCTTCTGAGAGAAGTCCTAAATCTTCCAGCCATTTGCCTCTGCCAAGGCACCGTAGAGCTGTTTTTCTCAGGTCATGTATTTATACTTTTTTTCTTAGCTCATAATGTTAAAAACTACCAAAATTATGTATATTCACATTTATTCATATATTCACACAATAATAGCTAAAAATTCACCGATTGAGACATATGTGTGTCATGTCTCTGTACATGGAAGTATAAGACACTTCCACATGCAGAAAGTGTCATTTGACTAGCGGAGATGGTTTATTATGATAAGGACTAGAAGATTTACATTAGCATAACAGTGTTTTGTTGTCTTACAAGCCGAATGATTTGGTAGAGTATGTTTGAATTTCAAAAGTCCAATTATTTAG
>NW_024370610.1:0-696 GCF_014805655.1 Passer montanus | reverse complement strand
TTGGATTTTTTGGGGGAAAAATGGGATTTATTTTGATTTTGTAAAGGGATTTGAAAGAGATTTGGGAATTTTTGGGAACTTTTAGGAATTTTTTAGGGTTTTCTTATGACTTTTTCAGGCATTTTTTGGAATTTTTTAAGAGGGATTTTTGGGGAAATTGGGGCAAAATTTGGGAGAATTTTGGGAGAAATTTGAGATTTTTGGTGGATTTTGGGGAGGATTTTACTGGATTTTGGTGGGAATTTGGGGATTTTGGGACAGATTCACAGAGTAACTCCCCCAAAAATCCCCAAAATTGCCATTTTTGCCCAAAATTCCCGTTTTTCCCCCCAAATTCCAGGTTCAAGCTGCTGAACCAGGAGGAGGGTGAATATTACAACGTCCCCGTGGCCGACACCGACGACTGCGGCCTCAGGCCAAAATTCGAGGTTTGGAGCCCCAAAATTCCCAACATTTCCCCCAAAAATTCCAAAAATTTCCTGAAAATAAAAAAATTCCACCCAGAGATCCAAAAAAAACCTCAAAAAAAGCTCAAAAAACGCCAAAAATGCCCCAAAATTGACTTTTTTGAGACCCAAAATGCCCAAAAATTTGAAGTTTTGGAGCCCCAAAATTTCCCCCCAAAAATCCAAGAATTTCCTGGAAATAAAAAATCCCACCCAGAAATAAAAAAAATAAAATAAAAAAAAACCTCAA
>NW_024370609.1:0-696 GCF_014805655.1 Passer montanus | reverse complement strand
CTCAAGAGCCATTGCTGAGCTTGCTGCTGAGCTGGAAATCATTCATCTGGCTGGGAACGTGTCTGTGCCCCTGGGCTGTCTTTCTCAAGATGCTTCTTCAGGAAGGTTGCGGCATTCCTACCATCCACACTGCCACGGCAATTGGTGTCCAATATGCAGCACTAAAAGCCCCTGAAGCAGCATCCCCCTGCAGTTCTTACTGCGGAGTGAGTCACTGTTGGAGCCGTCATTCCTGGAGGAGAACCCCTTGCATTCTAGCAAGGGCAATCCAATGGGTGATGACCAGGACCCTCATTGACCATCCGGGGAGAGGAAAGGAGATCCCCTGAGAAGTGGCCATCAGGTGACCACCACCCATTGGTGGCATCCTCCTGAAGAAAAATAATGAGTTCTGCACTTTCATGTCCTTTCACTTTCTCTGGCCTTTCTATTTTAGTTCTTTCTTTTTACCACTGGGTGGGGAATGAGATACTCAGGATGGGAAATTGTCTTAGCAGACTCAACCTTACCCCTTCTGAAAGAGACTTCTATATCCAAGTTGTGGGCACCCTTGATGCAAGAGATTTTAAGTTTTCTAAGGGAAGTTTGTAAAGATTTGTTCATTGGGTTTTTAAGCGTTTTCCAAAGGACAATTGTAATTCTGTTTATTTGGGCTCATTTTGGGATGAAGTTGGGAAGGAGTTGTATTTAGTTCAA
>NW_024370608.1:0-696 GCF_014805655.1 Passer montanus | reverse complement strand
TTCCATGGAAGGGAGAGGAAAGGCCATTTCTGAGGCAGATTCTGTCCTGCCACTTCCCAGTCCCTGAGCAGAGCGGGTGTTAACAGCAGTGCAGCAAAGACTTGGGAGATTGGTGAAATTCCCTGCTTGGGACCGAACGTAGGCTGGGGAAAGCATCAAAATTTTAATTGTGAGAGCTGGCCATAATTACAGCCTCATTTTTGTATATTTAAAGCACCATTACCCTCCATTGGGTGGCCTCCTGCCATGTCACAGCTGCAGGTGCTGTCCCTGGGGAGTCCCACAGCCAGCAGAGGGTGCAGTGAGGGCACAGCTCCACAGGCACAGAGAGCAGGAGAGGCTTTCCAGCCAAGCCCGTACCAGGATGACTTGTAAACACCAATTAACAGCTGTATAAATCGGTGTCCAGCCTCCCCTGCTCCCAGCACAGCTCTGTGCAGTGCACAGACAGTGACACACACCAGGAGGACCTGGCTGATGGGAGCTACCTGATGGCTGTAGGCTCAGTTTTCCTGGATCCTGGAGCAGAACAAAGTCCAGCAAAAAGAAGAGGATTCACTATGTATGAACTACACACAGGAACTGGACTTACAGGTGCAATGCAGGTTCCGCTCTGCAATTCCACCTGGGAAGTCCACGGGCAGCTGATTTCCCTCTCAACACCCAACTCACTTTTCAGCTCGGTATTTTGAACAA
>NW_024370607.1:17740-18275 GCF_014805655.1 Passer montanus | reverse complement strand
GTGTGCCCAGCTGTGCCAGGTGTGCGGTACCTGCACGATGTGCTCCTGCCCGTCGGGGCCCCGCAGCGCCTCCACCCCGCAGATGTCGGCGCCCCCGAAGAGGCCGGCGCAGGCGTCCACCCACGCGCGGTGCCTGCGGGAGGGGCGGGGCTCAGCAGCCACGCCCACCGCCCTGGACACGCCCCCTCACCATGGCCACGCCCCCCAGGGCTCGGCAAAGCACCCAGTCCAAAGCCCCGCCCCTTCCCAGCCTATTCCGCTGATAAAGCCACGCCCCTTTACAAATGGCCACGCCCACTCAAGTCCCACCCCAATCACAAGCTGCTTCCATGGCCACACCCCTTTCAATGACCACACCCATCCACTCAGCCACGCCCATTCCCACATAGCCCCGCCCCTCCAGTGTTACCACACCCCTCCCCACGTGGCCCCGCCCCTCCACCGTGGCCCCGCCCCTTCTCTCCTGACCCACCCCCACTGGGCCCCTCCCAAAGCCACGCCCCTCTTAGCCCCGCCCCCTCGCACCCACCTGGGG
>NW_024370607.1:15475-17106 GCF_014805655.1 Passer montanus | reverse complement strand
GATCAATAACTGATCAATGACTGATCAATGGGGTCACAGTACCCCATGAGCAGGGCGAACACGTAATCCTCGCCCCCGTGCCTGAGGGGTCAATAATGGGGTTAATAATGGGATCAATAACTGCTCAATAACAGATCAATAACTGCTCAATAACAGGATCAGTAACGGGGTCAGTTACAGCCCCCCAGGACCCCTCACCTGGCATTGACGATGTAGCTGAGGTCGGGGGGCAGCGCCCCGTTGTTGGGGTGACCCCAGGACCCCCCAAAGCCCCCCAGGACCCCTCACCTGGCATTGACGATGTAGCTGAGGTCGGGGGGCAGCGCCCCGTTGTTGGGGTGACCCCAGGACCCCCCAAAGCCCCCCAGGACCCCTCACCTGGCATTGACGATGTAGCTCAGGTCGGGGGGCAGCGCCCCGTTGTTGGGGTGACCCCAGGACCCCCCAAAGCCCCCCAGGACCCCTCACCTGGCATTGACGATGTAGCTGAGGTCGGGGGGCAGCGCCCCGTTGTTGGGGTGACCCCAAAGCCCCCCAAAGCCCCCCAGGACCCCTCACCTGGCATTGACGATGTAGCTCAGGTCGGGGGGCAGCGCCCCGTTGTTGGCCGCCCGCGCGGCCTCGGGGTTGGGGTAGGGCTTGGGGAAATAATCCGAGATCTTCCCGGGCCGCATGAACATCTCCCCGTTCTCATCCGGGCCGTCCTGCACCTCCACCTGCATGTGAGACAGGGACAGGTGAGACAGGTGAGACAGGGACAGGTGAGACAAGTGAGATGGGATGGGGACAGGGACAGGGACAGGGACAGGTGAGACAGGGATGGGACAGGTGAGATTGATGGGACAGGTGAGACAAGTGAAATGGGAACAGGTGGGGACAGGTAATACAGGTGATGGACAGGTGAGGGACAGGTGAGATTGATGGGACAGATGAAGGACAGGTGAGACGGGAACAGGCAGGATTGATGGGACAGGTGAGGGGACAAGTGAGATGGAGACAGGTGAGGGACACGTGGAGACAGGCGAGATGGGGACAGGTAGGACAGGTGAGGGACAAGTGAGACAGGTGGGATTGATGGGAACAGGTGAGGGACAGGTGAGACAGGCGAGATGGGGACAGGTAGGACAGGTGAGGGACGGGTGGGGCAGGAGGAACAGGTAAGATTGATGTGACAGGTGAGACAGGTAAAGGGACAGGTGAGGAACAGGCGGGTCAGGTGGGATTGATGGCACAGGTGAGACAGGTGAGATTAGGACAGGTGAGATTGATGGGATAGATGAGGAACAGGTGAGGGGACAGGTGGGACACATTAAACCACGCCCACAACGAGCCACGCCCTGCTGGCCACTCCCACACAGAGCCACGCCCACCTCAGGCCACGCCCCGCTCACCTGTCCCACCCCCGCAGGGGCGGGGCTGAGCGTCACCGTCATGGGGAAGGTGGGGGCGGTCAGCTGGGGACACCAGTGACACCAGTTAGAGACCAGTTAGAGACCAGTGGCACCACTCCCAGTCCCCCCCAGTCCCTCCCAGTCCACTCCCAGTCCCCCCCAGTCCCTCCCAGTCCCCCCCAGTCCCTCCCAGTTCCCTCCCAGTCCATCCCAGTCCCCCCCCGTCCCTCCCCGTTTGCT
>NW_024370607.1:2735-15446 GCF_014805655.1 Passer montanus | reverse complement strand
CGCCCGCTCCCCCCACCTCACAATTCAACCCCCAAATCAAACAAATTATATTTTTCCCCAAAAGTTTTTGGTTTTCACCCTAAATTTGAGGGGGAAAATTCCCCCCCAGCCCCCCAAAGTTTGGAATTTGGGACCCAAAATCTCGACCCCTCTCCCCCCCCCACCTCAAAATTCAACCCCCCCAAATTAAAAAAAATATTTTTTCCCCAAAAATTTTTGGTTTTCACCCTAAATTTGAGGGTAAAATCCGCCCCCCGCACCACAAAATTTGGGATTTGGGCCCCAAAATCTCCTCAAGCCCACCCCGATCTTTATTTGAACCCCAAAATTCGCACCCAGATCCCCAAAAAGGCCCCAAAAAGGAGGGAGGGAACCCCAAATTCCACCCCAAAATTGTGGAGAAGAGCCCAAATTCCACCCCAAAATAAGACAGGGGACCCCAAATTCAGCCCCAAAAAGGAGGGGGACCCCAAATTTCATCCCCAAAATTGAGGAAAGGACCCCGAATTCAGCCCTAAAATTGGGGGGGAACCCCAAATTTAGCCCTACATTGAGGAGGGAAGCCCAAATTCCACCCCGAAATTGAGAAGGGACCCCCAAATTTCAGCCCCAAAAAGGAGAAGGAACCCCAAATTCAGCCCCCAAATAAGGAGGAAACCCCAAATTTCCACCCCCAAAATTGGGGGGAACCCCAAACCCCACCCCAAAATTGAGGCGAGAACCCCAAATTCAGCCCCAAAATAAGGAGGGAACCCCAAACTCCACCCCAAAAAGGAGAAGGGAACCCCAAATTCAGCCCCAAAATTGGGGGGGGACCCCAAATTCAGCCCTAAATTGAGAAGGGAACCCCAAATTCAGTCCTGAATTGAGAAGGGAACCCCAAATTTAGCCCCAAAATAAGGAAGGGGACCCCAAATTCAGCCCCAAAAAGGAGAAGGGAACCCCAAATTCAGCCCTGAATTGAGGAAGGACCCCCAAATTTAGCCCCAAAAAGGAGAATAAGGACCCCAAGTTCAGCCCTAAAATTGGGGGGAGACCCCAACTTTAGCTCTAAATTGAGGAGGGGACCCCAAATTCAGCCCCACAAGGGAGAATGGAACCCCAAATTCATCCCCTAAATAAGGAGGAAACCCCAAATTTCATCCCCAAAATTGGGGGGGGACCCCAAATTCAGCCCCAAAATTGAGAAGGGAACCCCAAATTTCAGCCCCAAAAAGGAAGGGGACCTCAAATTCAGCCCCAAAAAGGAGAAGGGAACCCCAAATTCAGCCCCAAAATAAGGGAGAGGACCCCAAACTCCACCCCAAAATTAACGAGAGAACCCCAAATTCAGCCCTAAAATTGTGGGGAGACCCCAAATTTAGCCCAAAATAAGGAGGGAAGCTGAAATTCCACCCCAAAATAAGGAAGGGGACCCCAAACTCCACCCCAAAAAGGAGAAGGGAACCCCAAATTTAGCCCTAAAATCGGGGGGAGACCCCAAATTCCACCCCAGAATTGGGGGGGGTCCCGAGTCGTACCTGGAGCCCCCCCGGGGGGTTGAGGAAGGACCCCCAAATTTAGCCCCAAAAAGGAGAATAAGGACCCCAAGTTCAGCCCTAAAATTGGGGGGAGACCCCAAATTCAGCCCCAAAATTGGGGGGGGACCCCAAATTCAGCCCTAAACTGAGAAGGGAACCCCAAATTCAGCCCCAAAATAAGGAGGGAACCCCAAACTCCACCCCAAAAAGGAGAAGGGAACCCCAAATTCAGCCCCAAAATAAGGGAGAGGACCCCAAACTCCACCCCAAAATTAACGAGAGAACCCCAAATTCAGCCCTAAAATTGGGGGGAGACCCCAACTTTAGCTCTAAATTGAGGAGGGGACCCCAAATTCAGCCCCACAAGGGAGAATGGAACCCCAAATTCATCCCCTAAATAAGGAGGAAACCCCAAATTTCATCCCCAAAATTGGGGGGGGACCCCAAATTCAGCCCTAAACTGAGAAGGGAACCCCAAATTTAGCCCTAAAATCGGGGGGAAACCTCAATTTTCATCCCCAAAACTGGGGGAAAACCCCAAACTCAGCCCTGAATCGAGGAGGGGACCCCAAATTCCACCCCAGAATTGGGGGGGGTCCCGAGTCGTACCTGGAGCCCCCCCGGGGGGGGTCGATGGTGACGCTGAGGGCGCCGTGGGTGGAGGCGGCCAAGGAGAGCTCCGAGAACTGGGCCTGGGGGACCCCAAAATCCAGGGGGGGACACCCCAAAAACCGCCGGGGGCCCCCCAGAACCTCCCCGGGACCCCTCAGTCCCGCCCCAAACCTGGCCGGGGCCCCGAGTCGGGTTGAAAAAAGAGATTTTTAGGGAAAAATTCACTAAAATTTAGGAGCCCACCCCCCAGATTTGTCCTGAACCCCCCAAATTGGGGGGAGGAATTGGGGGGGTTTAGGAACGCGGAGCCCAAAATCTCCAGGGAACCCCAAAAATCTTTGAGCGAGACAAAAAAAGGTTTCGGGGCACCCCAAAATTTCCCCCAATAGACCCCAAGATTTCTCTCAGGGACCCCAAAAATCTTCAAATTAAGATTTTGGGGCACCCCAAAGTTTTCCACAAGGGACCCCAAAATTTCCCTCAGGGGACCCCAAATCCTCCCTAAACCCGAACCCAAAACTGGGGAGGGACGGGAGGTTTGGAGCACCCCAAAATTTGGGCCAGGCCCCAAAATCCAGGGAAATCCCAAATGCAGAACCCCCAAAATCTCCCAGAGTTCCCCCAAAACCGTCCCGAACCCCAAAATTGGGGGGAGGGACCCCAAAATCTGGGAGACCCCCAAAGCACCGAGAGCCCCCAAATTTAGGGGTGACCCCAAAACCGGCGCTGCAAAATCGGGGAGGGGACCCCAAATTTTTTTGAGAGACCCCACAAACCTGGCCGGGGCCCCGAGTCGGGTTGAAAAAAGAGATTTTTAGGGAAAAATTCACTAAAATTTAGGAGCCCACCCCCCAGATTTGTCCTGAACCCCCCAAATTGGGGGGAGGAATTGGGGGGGTTTAGGAACGCGGAGCCCAAAATCTCCAGGGAACCCCAAAAATCTTTGAGCGAGACAAAAAAAGGTTTCGGGGCACCCCAAAATTTCCCCCAATAGACCCCAAGATTTCTCTCAGGGACCCCAAAAATCTTCAAATTAAGATTTTGGGGCACCCCAAAGTTTTCCACAAGGGACCCCAAAATTTCCCTCAGGGGACCCCAAATCCTCCCTAAACCCGAACCCAAAACTGGGGAGGGACGGGAGGTTTGGAGCACCCCAAAATTTGGGCCAGGCCCCAAAATCCAGGGAAATCCCAAATGCAGAACCCCCAAAATCTCCCAGAGTCCCCCCAAAACCGACCCGAACCCCAAAATTGGGGGGACGGACCCCAAAATCTGGGGGGGACCCCAAAATCTGGGAGACTCCCAAAGCATCAAGAGCCCCCAAATTTTAGGGGTGACCCCAAAACCGGCGCTGCAAAATCGGGGAGGGGACCCCAAATTTTTTTGAGAGACCCCAAATTTTTGGGGGGTCCCGAAATGAAAAAGGGGAGGCCCCGAATTTTTAGGGGGACCCCAAAATTCAAGGGGGGGGGTCCCCAAAACTCACCTGCTCCACCCTGAGCTCCACGTCCCCGTGCACGGATTTGCCCTTGAAGGGTTTCACCCTGGGGGGGGACCCCAAAATTGGAGAGACCCCCCCCCAAATTCCCATCCCCCACCCCCAAATCAATCCCCACCCCAAATTATCAGCGCTGACCCACAGACCCCCAGAGAGACCCCCAGAGACCCCCAAATCCCAGAGAGACCCCAGAGACCCCAGTGACCCCCAAATCCCATAGAGACCCCACAGACCCCAGAGACCCCCAAATCCTATAGAGACCCCACAGACCCACGCGGGACACGGTCAGCCTGGGGAGGGCAGGGCTCAGCGCTGAGCCACAGACCCCCACAGACCCCCACGGACCCCCAGAGAGACCCCAAAGAGACCCCCAGAGACCCACCCAGGACACGGTCAGCCTGGGGAGGGGAGGGGTCAGCGCTGAGCCAGAGACCCCCAGAGAGACCCCAAAGAGACCCCCAGCCCCACATCCCCCCCAGCCCCACATCCCGCCCCTCACGGGTAGTCGGGCAGCACGGGCCGGCACTCGCGGCTGCGGCTCCGGGTGGGGCTGGGCCCGCAGGGGGGGGTGCAGAGCCCCCAGGGGCTCCAGTCTGACCAGTTCCCGGGCACTGGGGGGCACAGGGCGGCGTCACCCCCACCCCACAGCGCCCCCGAGGGCAGGGGGGCTTGTGGGGGGAGGGGGCTCTGTGGGGTGTCCCTGTGAGGGTCTGTGGGGCAGCTCCGGGGGTGTGAGCAGGGTCTGGGGGGCAGCCGGGGGGAGGTTTTGGGGTTCCCCCAGAATCCCTGGGCAGGTTTTGGGGCTATCCTAGGATCTATAGGGATATCCCAGGATGTATGGGGCAGCCCTGGGCAGGTTTTGGGGTCCCCCCAGCCCTGGGGCAGCCCTGGGCAGGTTTTGGGGTCCCTCCCTGTGTGGGGCTCCCCTGCAAACACGCATGCAGCCCTGGGGAGGTTTTGGTGTTCCCCAGGATCCCTGAGCAGGTTCTGGGGTCCCCCCAGATCCCCAGGCAGGTTTTGGGGTCCCCCCAGCCCTGGGGAAGGTTTTGGGTTCCCCCAGGATCCCCGGGCAGGTTTTGGGGTCCCCCAGCCCGGGGCACTCACACAGGCAGCCCTGGGGAATCCCCAGCCCGGGCGCACTCACGCTCGCAGCCCTGGGCAGGTTTTGGGGTCCCCCCTGACCCCGGGCAGGTTTTGGGGTCCCCCCGGAGGTTGTGGGGTGCCCCCGGCCACGAATTCCCCAGCCCCCGCTAATCAGCAGCCGGTGCTTAATTAGCACATTCCTGCCCGGCTGGGGTCTCTGCCAAGGAGGGAACCTCGGCGCTGCCGGCAGCTCCCGTGCCCTGGGTGGGGACAGAGCGGGGACAGGCAGGGACAGTGGGGACAGAGCAGGGACACACAGGGGACAGCCAGGGATAGCCAGGGGACACCACCCCCCGGAGGTTCTGGGGTGCCCGTCCCGGGCGCACTCACGCTCGCAGCCCTGCACGCTGTAGCACGCCCGCAGCTCGATGGAGCCCCCCCGGGCCGTGGGGCAGGGGGCTCCCCCCGGGCTGCGCCCCTCGCAGTCCCGCGTGCGCCGCTGCTGCCCCACGGCGCGGCGGCAGGCGATGGCACCCCAGGGCCCCACGCAGGGGCTCCAGGGGCTCCAGGGACCCCAGTGCCCCGGGGCTGGGGACAGCGGTCAGTGCGGATGGGGACAGCCAGGGGACACACAGGGACAGTGCAGGGACAGAACAGAGACAGAACAGGGACACACAGGGGTCAGTGCGGCTGGGGACAGCAGGGACAGGCAGGGGACAGGCAGGGGACAGGCAGGGGACAGGCAGGGACAGAGCGGGGACAGGCAGGGACAAGGGCCCCACGCAGGGGCTCCAGGGGCTCCAGGGACCCCAGTGCCCCGGGGCTGGGGACAGCGGTCAGTGCGGATGGGGACAGCAGGGACAGCAGGGGACAGAGCGGGGACAGAGCGGGGACAGAGCGGGGACAGGCAGGGGACACACAGGGGACGGGCAGGGACAGGCAGGGACAGGCAGGGGACAGGCAGGGGACAGCAGGGGACAGAGCGGGGACAGGCAGGGACAGAACAGGGGAAAGTGGGGCTGGGGACAGCCAGGGGACACACAGGGAGGGACATCAGAGACAGCACAGGGACAACCAGGAGACAGCAGGGACAGTGCAGGGGACAGCACGGGGACAGTGGGGCTTGGGACAGCGGGGACAGCCAGGAACAACACAGGGGACAGCTCATGGGATAGCCAGGGACAGCCAGGGGACACACAGGGACAACAGAGGGACAGAACAGGGACTGGGAGCTCCTTTCCCTTTTCCTTTTTCCTTTTTCCCTTTTGCTTTTTCCCTTCTATTTTCCTTTTTCTCTACAAGTTTCATTTTTAGCTTTTTTTTCCCCTTTTTCCTTTTACCTTTCCCTTTTTTTATTCTCCTTCTTCCTTTTGCCTTCTCCTTTTCTCCCTTCCACTTTCCCTTTTCCTTAATTTTTCCTTTCCTTCTTCCCTTTCTGTTTCTCCTTTTCTTCCTTCTTCTTCTTTCTCCTTTTTACATTTTGGGTTTTTTCCCTTTCTCCCTTCCCTTTTCTCTTTCCCTTTCCCTCTTCCTCATCCCCTTTTTCCTTTTCTCTTTCCCTCCTTTCCCCGCAAGCCCCGCCCACCCCAAACCACGCCCACAAACCACGCCCAAATCAGCCCCACCCACCAGGCCACGCCCCCACCCTCCAACACAAACCACACCCAAGAGACCACACCCGTCTAAGCCCCGCCCACATAATTAAAGCCCCGCCCCTTTAGGCCCCGCCCCTCACCTGGGCAGGGGTCGCGGGGCCCGCAGACCCCCCGCCGGCTCTCGGGCCCCTCGCAGCCCCTCCCGCCGTGTTTTGGGGAGGGGGCGTCGCAGGAGCGGCGCTCGAGGACCCCGCCCAGGCCGCACGTGACCGGGCAGGGCGTGGCCGCTGACCACGCCCCCCAGGCGCCGTGCACTGTGGGGGAGCCCCAAATCTCCCTCTTTCCCCTCCCCCCCCCATTTCCCGGGGGTCCCGGCCCCCCTCACCGGGGCAGGTGGCCGCTGTCCCCGGGCACTCCCGGCTGTCGCCGCTGTCGCCGGGCCCGCAGGAGCCCCCGCACTGGGGGGAGGGGCTGGAGCAGCTGCGGTGGCGCCGCTGGGAGCCCCCTCCCCCACAGGTGACAGAGCAGGGACCCCAGGGCGACCACGGGCTCCACCCCCCCGCGACTGCGGGGACACCGCGGGGACACGTCACACGGTGTCACCAAACCCCACAGTGACCCCAAATCCCCCCCTTGTCCCCAAATCCCGCAGTGTCACCTCCATGTCCCCAAATTCCAGTGTCACCCTGTGTCCCTAGTGCCACAGTGCCACCTCATTGTCCCCAAATCCCAAAGTGACCCCAAATCCCCCCCTTGTCCCCAAATCCCGCAGTGTCACCTCCATGTCCCCAAATTCCAGTGTCACCCCGTCTCCCCAAATCCCCCAGTGTCACCACCCTCCATGTCACCCCCATGTCCCCAAATTCCAGTGTCACCCTGTGTCCCTAGTGCCACAGTGCCACCTCATTGTCCCCAAATCCCACTGTGTCACCTCCCTCCATGTCACTGCCGTGTCCCCAAATCCCCCCCTCGTCCCCAAATCCCTCAGTGTCACTTCAATGTCCCCAAATCCCTCAGTGTCACTTCAATGTCCCCAAATCCCTCAGTGTCACCCCTGGGGCTTCATTGTCCCCAAATCCCCCCTGTGTGATGTCACCCCCACGTCCCCAAGTCCCCCCCTTGTCCCCAATCCTTTCGTGTCACCCCCTTGTCCCCAGACCCCGCAGTGTCACCCCTGTGGCCTCCGTGTCCCCTCATCCTCCTGTGTCACCTTTGTGTCCCCGTGTCCCAATGTCCCACTGCCCACCCCAGTGCCATGTCCCCCACGAAAGTGTCCCCAAATCCCCCCCTTGTCCCCAAATCCTGCAGTGTCACCTTATTGTCCCCAAATCCCTCCTATTGTCCCCAAATCCCCCCCTTGTCCCCAAATTCCAGTGTCACCCTGTGTCCCCAAATCCCGCAGTGTCACCACCCTCCACGTCACCACCATGTCCCCAATGCCGCAGTGTCACTTCAATGTCCCCAAATCCCTCAGTGTCACCCCTGGGGCTTCATTGTCCCCAGATCCCCCCTGTGTGATGTCACCCCCATGTCCCCAAGTCCCCCCCCCCTTGTCCCCAATCTTTTTGTGTCACCCCATTGTCCCCAAATCCCTCAGTGCCACCCCTGTGGCCTGTGTGTCCCCTCATCCTCCAGTGTCACTACCGTGTGTCCCCAGCCTCCCCTGTGTCACCCTTGTGTCCCCGTGTCCCCAATGTCCCACTGTCCCCCCCAGTGCCATGTCCCCCACATGTCCCATTGTCCCCTCCTTGTGTCCCAATGTCCCCCATGTGTCTCCATTGTCCCCATGCCCCTCATTGTCCCTGTGTCCCCCATGTGTCGATGTCCCCATGTCCCCGGTGTCCCCTTGTGTCCCTGTGTCCCCTCCTCATTTCCCCATGTCCCCCACATCCCCATGTCCCCATTGTCCCTGTGTCCCCTCATGTCCCCACGTCCCTGCCATGTCCCAGTGCCCCCATTGTCCCCATGTCCCCTCGTGTCCCTCTGTCCCCTCCTTGTTTCTCCATGTCCCCCACATCCCCATGCCCCCCATGTCCCCATTGTCCCCCTGGCCCCATTGTCCCGTGTCCCCATGTCCTCACTGTCCCCATGCCCCCGTGTCCCCTGTGTCCCCCCTGTGTCCTTGTGTCCCCCCATTGTCCCCTGTGTCCCCCCGTGTCGCACCGGGGCAGCAGCCCATGTCACACGCCCTCAGCTGCCACTCGGTGCCGTTGCCCGCGTGTCCCCCGCCGTGTCCCCGGCTGCGTCCCCGGCGCTGTGTCCCCTCGTCACACGTCACCGAGCAGCTGCTCCAGGGCTCCCAGGGCCCCCAGGCGCCCGCGCTGCCACCGGCACGGGACAGCGGCGTCACCGGGGACACCCGGTGTCACTCAGTGTCACCCGGGGACACCCAGTGTCACCTGAGGCCATCCAGTGTCACCCGGGGCCACCCACTGTCACCCAGAGTCCCCCAGGGTCACCCAGGGCACTCAGTGTCACCAGGGGTCACCCAGTGTCACCTGCAGTCCCCTAGGGTCACCTGGAGTCACCCAGTGTCACCCAGGATCACCAAGAGTCACCCAGGGCCACCCGGGGTCACCTCAGGCCACCCAGTGTCACCCAGAGCCACCTGGGGCACTCAGTGTCACCCAGGGTAATCAGGGTCACCTGGGGTCACCCATTGTCACCTGGAGTCCCCCAGGATCACCTGGGGCACTCAGTGTCACCTGGGGTCACCCAAGGTCAGCTGGGGCACTCAGTGTCACCCAGGAGTCAACCAGGGCCACCCAGGGTCACCCAGTGTCACTTCGAACCACCTGGGGTCACCTGGGACACTTGGTGTCACTTGGGGTCGCCTGAGGTCACCCGGGGCCACTCAGTGTCACCTGGAGTCCCCCAAGGTCAGCTGGGGTCACTCAGTGGCACCTGGGGCCACCCGGGGTCACCTGAGGCCACTGGGGTGACCTGGGGTCACTGAGGGTCACTCAGTGTCACCTGGGGTCACCCAGGGCCACCCAGGGCCACCCGAGGTCACTCAGTGTCACCAGGGTCCCCCGGGGTCACCTGAGGTCACTCGGGGTCCCCCAGCCCCTCCCAGCGTCCCCAGGTGTGGGTGGGGCTAAAGAGGGTTGGGAGCGGAGTGGGAGGGGCTTGTCAGATGGGCGTGGTCTGGGCAGTGTGGGCATGGCCTGTAGTCGGTGTGGCCATCTATGGGCGGGGCTAAAACATTGGGCGTGGTCACAGGACAGGTGGGCGTGGCCTAGACCGATGTGACCGTCAACGGGGACACCCGGTGTCACTCAGTGTCACCGGGGTCACCCGGGGTCAGCTGGGGTCATTCAATGGCACCCAGGGCACTCAGGGTCACCCAGGGCCACCTGGGGTCACTCAGTGTCTCCCAGAATTACTCAGTGTCACCTGGAGTCCCTCAGTGTCACCCGGGGTCACCCAGGGTCACTCAAGTGTCTCCCAGGGTCACTCAGTGTCACGTGGGATCACCCGAGGTCATCTGGGGTCACCCGGGGTCAATCGATGTCCCCCAGCAGCCCCCAGTGTCCCCCAGTCCCTCCCAGTGTCCCCAGGTGTGGGCGGGGCTAAAGAGGGGTGGGGCTGGAGTGGGAGGGGCTTACTGGAAATGGGCGTGGCTTATGTGGGCATGGCATTTATGGGCGGGGCTTTGCGTAGTTGGGGTGGGAATTTGGGGCGTGGTCACACGGCAGGTGGGCGTGGCTTAGGCCGAGGTGTCTGCCAATGGGTGTGGTCATGGGCTGTGTCCCCAGTGTCCCCCCGGTCACCCCCCTGTGTCACTGTCACCACCTGTGCCCTGTCCCCTGGGACACCCCCAGTGTCCTCAATGTCCCCCCCGTGTCCCCCCGGTGTCCCCGTGTCCCCCCACGTCTGCCTGTGTCCCCCCTTGGCCCTGCTGTCCCCAATGTCCCCTCACTCCCTGATGTCCCCCATGTCCCCAGTGATGTCCCCAATGTCCCCTCACCCCTGGGGTGTCCCTCCACTGTCACCCCCTGTCCCCAGCGGTGTCACCCGTGTCCCCAGGGGTGTCCTCACGTCACCCTGCCCCTGGCTGTCCCCGGGCTGTCACCCTGTCTCCTGGCTGTCCCCTCACCCCTGTCTGTCCCAGCTGTCCCCATGTCCTCAGTTGTCCCCTGTGTGTCCCAGCTGTCCCCAGCTGCGCCCGCTGTCCCCTTGTCCCCCTGGCTGTCCCATCCCCTGTCCCCAGCTTGTCCCCAGCTGTCCCCGTGTGTCCACAGCTGTCCCCACTGTCCCCTGTCCCATTTGTCCCCAGCTGTCCCCTGTGTGTCCCCACTGTCCCCGTGTGTCCACAGCTGTCCCCAGGGCTGTCCCCTCACCCCCGTGTGTCCCAGCTGTCCCCTGTGTGTCCCTGTGTGTCCCCACTGTCCCCGTGTGTCCCCTGTCCCCAGGGCTGTCCCCCTGTCCCCCCCCGTGTGTCCCAGCTGTCCCCATGTCCCTGTGTGTCCCCACTGTCCCCGTGTGTCCCCTGTCCCCCGGGCTGTCACCTCGGCCCTGCGCCGGCCCAGCGCGCTGCCCTCCTTCCAGCCCATGGCCTGCAGCATGCGGCAGCCCAGGGGCGGCCCCTCGGCGTCCCTGCCACCAAAGGGTCACACGGTGTCACCAAAGGGTCACACAGGGTCACACAGGGTCACACAATGTCACACAGGGTCACACAGTGTCACACCCAGCCCAGGGGCGGCCCCTCGGCGTCCCTGCCACCAAAGGGTCACACGGTGTCACACAGTGTCACACAGGGTCACCAAAGGGTCACACAGGGTCACACACAGGGTCACACAGTGTCACACAGGGTCACACCCAGCCCAGGGGGGGCCCCTCGGCGTCCCTGCCACCAAAGGGTCACACACAGTGTCACCACTGTCACCAGTGTCACCACAGGGTCACACGGTGTCACCAAAGGGTCACACAGGGTCACCAAAGGGTCACACACAGTGTCACACACAGTGTCACCAAAGGGTCACACAGTGTCACCAGTGTCACCACAGGGTCACCAAAGGGTCACACAATGTCACACAGTGTCACACCCAGCCCAGGGGCGGCCCCTCGGCGTCCCTGCCACCAAAGGGTCACACAGTGTCACCAGTGTCACCACAGGGTCACACAGAGTCACCAAAGGGTCACCCAGTGTCACACCCAGCCCAGGGCGGGCCCCTTGGTGTCCCTGTGTCACCAAAGGGTCACACACAGTGTCACCAGTGTCACCACAGGGTCACCAAAGGGTCACACAATGTCACACAGTGTCACACCCAGCCCAGGGGCGGCCCCTCGGCGTCCCTGCCACCGAAGGGTCACACAGGGTCACACACAGTGTCACCAAAGGGTCACACAGTGTCACACACCGTGTCACCTACACTGTCACCCCCAGGTGTCACCCCCAGCCCCAAAGTCCCCAACTCCACACAAGGGTCCCCACGCCCGGGTCCGAGGTGTCCCCACCCACTTTTTGGGGTCCCCACCCCCTTTTGGGTCCCAGCCCCTTTTTGGGGACCCCCTCTCCCACCCCAGGGCACCCATTTTTGGGATCCCATCCCCATTTTTGGGGTCCGCATCTCCCTTTTTGGGATTCTATCCCCATTTTTGGGGTCTCCCCATATTTCCCACCCCATTTTTGGGGTCCCCACCCCCATTTTTGGGTCGCCATCAGCGTTTTTGGGGTGCCCATCCCCGTTTTTGGGATCCCATCCCCGTTTTGGGGGTCTTCATTCTCATTTTTGGGGTCTCCCTCCCATTTTTGGGTTCCCATCACCGTTTTTGGGGTGTCCTCCCCATTTTTGGGGTCCCCCATATTTTCCCCCCGGTTTTTGGGGTGCCCATCCCCACTTTTGGGATTCTATCCCCATTTTTGGGGTCCCCCCATATTTTCCATCCCCATTTTTGGGGTCCCATCCCCGTTTCTGGGGTCCCCCCGTACTGTGTCCCCCCTTGGCCCTGCTGTCCCCTCACTCCCTGATGTCCCCCACGTCCCCAGCGATGTCCCCAATGTCCCCTCACCCCTGGGTGTCCCCGCTGTCCCTGATGTCCCCAGGGATGTCCCTCCACTGCCACCCCCTGTCCGCAGCGGTGTCACCCCATCCCCGTTTCTGGGGTCCCCCCGTATCCCCCCCCCCCCGTTTTCGGGGTGCTCACCCGGGGGTCGCGGGGGGTCCCCCGAATTTGCGCCGTTTGGGCTCGGGGGGGTCGGGCCCCCCCTGCTTCTCGCGGCGCTCGGCGGCGCGGTCCCGGTACTTCATCTGGGGGGGCAGGGGGTGACCCGGGACCCCCAAATCCCCCGGGGACCCCCCCCACGGACCCCTCAAATCCCCAGGATCCCCAAAACCCCACAGACCCCCAGGGACTCCCCAAATCCCCAGGGAACCCCCCCAGGGACCCCCCAAATACC
>NW_024370607.1:0-2518 GCF_014805655.1 Passer montanus | reverse complement strand
AATGTCCCCAGTGTCCCCAGGTGTCCCCAGGTGTCCCC
This sequence comes from Passer montanus, assembly GCF_014805655.1. Taxonomy (NCBI): domain Eukaryota; kingdom Metazoa; phylum Chordata; class Aves; order Passeriformes; family Passeridae; genus Passer; species Passer montanus. The sequence goes on along the minus strand of NW_024370607.1, from coordinate 2,480 downwards.
AGGTGTCCCCTCACCTCGCTGTCCCTTCACCCCGATTGTACCCGGTGTCCCCAGTGTGCTCAATGTCCCAAATGTCCCCCAGGTGTCCCAAATGTCCCCCAGGTGTCCCCAGTGTCCCCAATGTCCCCCAGGTGTCCCCTCACCTCGCTGTCCCTTCACCCCGATTGTCCCCAATGTCCCCAGTGTGCCCAATGTCCCCAGTGCCCCGAGGTGTTCCCAGGTGTCCCCAGTGTCCCCAATGTCCCCCAGTGTCCCCAGTGTCCCCCAGGTGTCCCCAGGTGTCCCCAATGTCCCCTCACCTCGCTGTCCCCTCTCTCAGCTCCCTCGGAGGCGCCCAGGTGGCTCCGGCGCTGCAGCTCCAGGTTTTGCTGGGGACATTGGGGACACCATTGGGGACATTGGGGACATTGGGGTGACCCCCTCAGTTTAGGGGACCCCAAAACCCCAGCGGGGTCCCCAAGGTCACGGTGGGAGGTGCCTGAGATTCAGGGAGGTTTGGGGCATTCTGGGCTGGTTTGGGGTCTTTTGGGCTGGTTTGGGGTATTTTGGGGTATTTTTGAGGTGGATTTGGGGTATTTTTGGGGTGGTTTTGGGGTATTTTTGGGGTTGATCTTGCGGTATTTTTGGGGTTGGTTTTGGGGCTGGATTTGAGACTGATTTCAGAGTAATTTTGTGTGGTTTTATGGTGTTTTTGTGCTATTTTTTGGCGCTGGTTTTTGTGGTATTTTTGGGCTGTTTTCGGGGTGGTTTTGGGCTGTTTCTGGGCTTGTTTCGCGGCTGATTTCAGGGGAATTTTGTGCTTTTTTTGTGGCTGGTTTTTGTGGTATTTTTGTGCTGTTTTGGGGCTGGTTTTGTGCTGGTTTTCTACTGGTTTTGTGCTGTTTTCGGGGTGTTTTTGTGCTGTTTTCGGGCTGGTTTTTGTGCTGTTTTTGTGCTGGTTTTGCCCTGTTTTTGGGGTGATTTTTGGGCTGTTTTCGGGGTGGTTTTGGGCTGTTTCTGGGCTTGTTTCGCGGCTGATTTCAGGGGAATTTTGTGCTTTTTTTGTGGCTGGTTTTTGTGGTATTTTTGTGCTGTTTTGGGGCTGGTTTTGTGCTGGTTTTCTACTGGTTTTGTGCTGTTTTCGGGGTGTTTTTTTCGGGGTGCTCTTTCCGGGCTGGTTTTTGTGCTGGTTTTGTGCTGGTTTTGCCCTGTTTTTGGGGTGTTTTGGGGGCAATTTTTGTGCTGTTTTTGCGCCGGTTTTGGGGTATTTTTGCCCTGGTTTTGTGCTGTTTTGGGGGTATTTTTGCCATTTTTGGGCTGGTTTTGTGCTGGTTTTGCCCTGTTTTTGGGGTGTTTTTGCCTTCTTTTTGTGCTGTTTTCGGGGTATTTTTGCGCTGTTTTTGGGTTATTTTTGCCCTATTTTTGTGCTGTTTTCGGGGTATTTTTGCGCTGTTTTGAGGGTATTTTTGCCCTGTTTTTGTGGTATTTTTGCCCTCTTTTTGTGCTGTTTTTGGGGTATTTTTGCCCTGTTTTGGGGCTGGTTTTTGTGCTCGTTTTTGTGCTGTTTTTGGGGTATTTTTGCCCTGTTTTTGGGCTGGTTTTGTGCTGGTTTTGCCCTGTTTTAGTGCTGTTTTCGGGGCATTTTTGCGCTGGTTTTGGGTATTTTTGCCCTGTTTTTGCCCTGTTTTTGGGGTGGTTTTGCCCCGTTTTTGCCCTGTTTTGGGGGTGTTTTTGCCCTGTTTTTGGGGTGGTTTTGCCCCGTTTTTGCCCTGTTTTGGGGCTGGTTTTTGTGCTCATTTTTGTGCTGTTTTGGGGGTACTTTTGCCCTGTTTTTGGGCTGGTTTTGTGCTGGTTTTGCCCTGTTTTAGTGCTGTTTTCGGGGCATTTTTGCGCTGGTTTTGGGTATTTTTGCCCTGTTTTTGCCCTGTTTTTGGGGTGGTTTTGCCCCGTTTTTGCCCTGTTTTGGGGGTGTTTTTGCCCTGTTTTTGTGCTGTTTTCGGGGTGTTTTTGCCCCGTTTTTGTGCTGTTTTCGGGGTGTTTTTGCCCCGTTTTTGTGCTGTTTTCGGGGTGTTTTTGCCCCGTTTTTGTGCTGTTTTCGGGGTGTTTTTGCCCCGTTTTTGTGCTGTTTTCGGGGTGTTTTTGCCCCGTTTTTGTGCTGTTTTCGGGGTGTTTTTGCCCCGTTTTTGTGCTGTTTTCGGGGCTGGTTTTTGCCCTGTTTTTGTGCTCATTTTTGTGCTGTTTTTGCCCTGTTTTCAGGCTGTTTTGGGGCTGCTTTTGGGTTGTTTCGGGGTACCTTGTGCAGCCCCGAGAGCTGCTGGTGGCGCAGCAGGGCCTCCCTGCTGGGGAACTGCCTCCGGCACAGCAGGCACGCCAGCTTGGCCCAGTCCGTCAGCGGCTCCTCGGGGACCCCCGGGGCCCCCCCGCGCTCCCCCTCCTCCTCGCTCTCGCTCTCCCCGCTGTAGGCGGCCACCAGCCCCCGGGGGGGGCTCTGGGGGGAGAAA
>NW_024370606.1:0-697 GCF_014805655.1 Passer montanus | reverse complement strand
GTGGATTTGGGATTTTTTGGGTGGTTCGGAGATGACTTTGGGGTTAGTTTTGGTGGTCCCGGAGTGGTTTTGGGGGGGGTTTGGGTTTATTTTGGGGATCCCGGGATAATTTGGGGACTTTTCCGGGGGTCTCACCCTCGTGTCCCCCTCAGAGCTGGGGGTCCCGGGGGTCCCGGGGTGGATTTAGGATTTTTTTACTTTGGGGTTGTTTTTGGAGGTCCCGGGGTGGTTTTTGGGCGGTTTTGGGTTTATTTTGGGGGTTTTTTCGGGGATCCCGGGATAATTTGGGGACTTTTCCGGGGGTCTCACCCTCGTGTCCCCCCCAGGGCTGGGGGTCCCGGGGGTCCGTCCCGGGGGTCCTGGGGTGGATTTAGGATTTTTTTGGGTGGTTCTGGATAATTTAGGGGATTTTTTTGGTGGTCCCAAGTCAGTTTTTGGGCGGTTTTGGGTTTATTTTGTGTATTTTTTGGGGGGTCTCTGGTTAATTTGGGGACTTTTCCGGGGGTCTCACCCTGGTGTCCCCCCCAGGGCTGGGGGTGCCGGGGGTCCCGGGGGTTCTGGGGTGGATTTGGGATTTTTTGGGTGGTTCTGGGATAATTTAGGGGATTTTTTTTGGTGGTTCTGGGGCGGGTTTTGGGTTTATTTTGGGGATTTTTCCGGGGGTCTCGGGTTAATTTGGGGACTTTTCCGGGGGTCT
>NW_024370605.1:0-727 GCF_014805655.1 Passer montanus | reverse complement strand
AAAATAGACTGTAAACACAGCAGTAAATTTAGTGTACTTGGTGGGATAATTAAGGTTAAATCTTTCATAGAAAGAACCAATAGGATGTAGTTGATAAAAGCTGGATGGGAATAGAAGGTCTGCACCAGGCCTCAGCAAAGCATTGGGCAGAGGTGACAATGTAAAGAAAGCAAAATTTGGTTTCAAGTGCTTGCAGATAACCACAAAAATGATCACAGACAAAAAGTAAAAGCAGATATGACACACTGGCCAGTGCTGCTGTGGATCACCTTGAATGAAGATATGCTTGACTTTGTATTTCTTAATGGAATGGCAGGGAGAAGCAAGGCCACAATGCTGAAGTTGCACACAAAGCTGTATACAGATTAAAGAAGAGTCTATGCACTATGAGTTTGGGTTTTTATGTTTTATAAAGGCTTTCATTTAATTCTTTCAATAAGAAAAACCAAAAGCAGGACAGGAACCATACACTGCTAGGAAATCCCTGCCTTTCTCTGAGCTTTTCCTGATGGCCCATGAGAGCTCTCTTTCTCTCTGGATTTCAGCCCCACCAAGCCCACTCATACAGTGAAGGCAACAGCACAGACCCTACTGCCAGCATGCAAACAATTGCTATCTTGTCAGGCAAAGAGAAAGCAAAACTCAGGATGCAAACACGATGAGCACATTCATCTGGCCACAGGCATGGTAATTGAGAACAGGCAGGGATAATCAGAACAAGTAAAGC
>NW_024370604.1:0-697 GCF_014805655.1 Passer montanus | reverse complement strand
TCCTGGAGGGGTTTGAGGGGATTTTGGGGGATTTTAGGTGGTCCTGGAGTGGTTTCAGTGGGATTTTGGGGAGGTTTTGGAGGTCCTGGAGGGGTTTGAGGGGATTTTAGGGGGTTCTGGAGTGGTTTCAAGGGGATTTTGGGGGGTCCTGGAGGGGTCTGAGGGGATTTTGGGGGATATTAGAGGATCCTGGAGCGGTTTCAGGGGGATTTTGGGGGGTCCTGGAGGGGTCTGAGGGGATTTTGGGGGATATTAGAGGATCCTGGAGCGGTTTCAGGGGGATTTTGGGGGGTCCTGGAGGGATTTTGGGGGGTCCTGGAGGAGTTCTGGGGCATCTTATTGGGGTTTGAGGGGTCCTGGATGGGTTTGGGTGGGCTTTGGGGGCATCCTTATCTCTCTCTTATCACCCCCAAATCCCCCTTTATCACCCCCAAAATCCCCTTTATCACCCCAAAATCTCTTCTCTCTCCCTAATCTCTCCCTCGTCACCCCCAAATCCCCCTTTATCACCCAAAAAATCTCCCTTATCACCCCAAAATCTTTTATCTCCCCAAAATATCTCCCTTATGTCTCCCTTATCAACCCCAAATCCCCGTTATATCTTTCTTATCACCCCCAAAATCCCCTTTTTCACCCCAAAATCTCTTCTCACTCCCTTATCTCCCCCATATCTCTCCTTTATCACCCCCAAAATCCC
>NW_024370603.1:0-697 GCF_014805655.1 Passer montanus | reverse complement strand
AGACACAGGTAAAGAAAAACCCAAAAGCATCACTTAGAGAATTATTAAAAACTCTGGAAATTTTCAGATTTACTACCTTTTAAAAATGTTCACACTTTGATGTTTGTGTGCCCACTGTCTTTCAGAACAATTAGGTAAAATTTCATAGACATAAATCTTGTTCTGCCTATGTCCGTTTCACATTTAATGATTGCAGTTTCATTAATAGGGCACTATTGATTCCAAGCAAATGAAAAACAAACCTTGTTCTTAGTTTTATCTGTTGGGGTCACTATTACAGTTCAACTAAATCTTGTAGTACTTTGATTAAAAGTCAGTATTTCAGAAAAAAAATTGTTTGCTTGTCTTCCACCATAGCGTAATGAAGATAACATATTGCATCATATATTTTAGAAAATAAATATGCTACTTATGATGAAGAACAGTATGTTTGCAAGTTTTATTAACAAAATGTTTTCCCATTTCATACAATTTGCATTAAAAAATGCAAAACACATACCAAAATAATTAACTTATTATATTTACAGTCATAACAAAACAATTATTTTGAAAGTATAATTCCATTGAGTGCTTATTTATTTTTCTGTTGTATATAAGAGTAACCTACATGAGCTCTAAAAACATAAATGAGATAAAATATCTGCAGTATCTCTTTCTAATGGGATAGAGAAATATGTCAATAACACGGAAAAAAAAA
>NW_024370602.1:0-697 GCF_014805655.1 Passer montanus | reverse complement strand
GGAAAAAATCAGGAAAAATGGGGAAAAAAGAAAAAAAAAACAGAAAAATGCTGAAAAATCAGAAAAAATGGGGAAAATGGGAAAAAATCAGGAAAATGGGGAGAAAATCAGGAAAAATGGGGGGAAATGAGAAAAAATCAGAAAAATAGGAAAAAAATCAGAAAAAATCAGGAAGAAATCAGAAGAAATGGGGGAAAATCAGAAAAATAAAGGAAAAATGGGGGAAAAAACTGAAAAAATGGGGAAAAATGAGAGAAAAAATCAGAAAAATGGAGACAAATCAGAAAAATCGGAAGAAATCAGGAAAAAAATCAGAAAAAAATTGGGGAAAATCAGAAAAATGGGGAAAAATCGGAAGAAATGGGGGGAAATGGGGAAAAATCAGAATAAATGGAGGAAATGGGGAAAAAATGGGGGAAAATGGGAGAAAAAAAGAAAAAATGGGAAAAATGGGGAAAAAATCAGAGAAAAGGGGAAAAAATCAGAAAAAATGGGGGGAAATGGGAGAAAAAGAAGAAAAAAATGGGGAAAAAAATGAGGAAAAATGCAAAAAAATAGAGGAAAAAAAAGCAAAAAAATGAGGAAAAAAGCCAAAAAAATCAGGAAAAAAGGGGAAAATGGGGGGAAAAGTTGGGGAAAGGAGGGAAAATAGAATTTGAAGGAATTTGGGGTGGAATTGTGTGGATTTGCTGACCTT
>NW_024370601.1:0-732 GCF_014805655.1 Passer montanus | reverse complement strand
CAGCCCCAGACCCCTCCTGCAGGGCTGCTCTCCAGCCACTCCTCATCCAATTTAGACTTTTGCATGCCTATGTGCAGAATCTGGCATTTATCCTTGTTCCATTTCATGCCACTGATGTTTGCCCAAATACTCCAGGCTACCCAGATCCCTCAGCAAGGCCTTTTGTCCCTTGGGAGCACCAGCAGCACTTCCCAGTTTGGAATCATCAGCAAACTTGCTCATGGTGCACTCAAGCCTGCATCCAGATCATCAAGAAATATATTGAACAGAACCAGCCCTGGAATGGAGCCCTGAGGAACACCACTGGTGACCAGTCACCAGCCAGATGTGGCTCTGCTCACCACAACCCTTGAGCTCTGTCCTTCAGCCAGATCTTCACCCAGCACACCATGAACCCACTCATCCCACAGCTGGAAAAATTGTCCCAAAGGATGCTGTGAGGTACAGTACCAAGAGCCTTACAAAAACCCAGAAAAACCACATTCACTGCATTCCCTTCATCTGCTGCGCAGGTGACCTTATTACCGGATAATAAATTATTTTAACTGGACTTTTTTCTTTTTTTTTTTAATGCATCTGCATTGACTATGACTGATGATTGCAGTGTTCTTTAAGTGTAGTGATAGGACAAGTGCTAAGTTTTAAATGAAAAGAGAGTAGAATTAGATTAGATATGAAGAAGAAATTGTTCCATCAGGGTGGTGAGGCACTGGCACATGTTGTCCAGAGAAG
>NW_024370600.1:0-698 GCF_014805655.1 Passer montanus | reverse complement strand
AGGGGACGAGATGGCAGAAACATGAGGGGAAAATGCCAGGTAAGATGTGGGGGAAAAGTGGAAAATGTGAGTGGCAAACATGAGGGGAAAAGTGCTGGAAATGTGAGGGGGGAAACGGGCAGGAAAAATTGGAAAATGTGAGGGAAAGTTGGTGGCAAATGTGGCAGAGAAATGGTGGGAAAAGTGAGGAGAAAAATGATGGGAAGTGTGACACGGAAAAGATGGTGAAAACATGAGGGGACAAGCGTGGAGACATTGTAATAAACCCGCGATTTTTTTTAAAATGGGAGATCCTAAAAATCACTCATTAGGTTTTTCCCCTAAGACTAAACCCTGGAAACAGCTTAAAAAGCCAGGCTTTTCTTCAAATTTAAATCTCTTATCTCGCCTGTTAATTTGGGAGGGTTTCACCTTAAATTAAACCGTAGAAACTGAAAAAACTAGACTGGTCTTTTAGGTACAAATCACCCATTAATTTGGGGAGGGGTGTGTCTCCTGTAAAAATCCTAAAAATAGTGGGAAAAAAAACGAATTCGCTTTAAATTTTAATCCCTATAAGTCTTAATTTAGAAAAAGCATTCACTAAAATTAAACGCTGAAAAAGTAAGACTTTACCTCAATTTAAGCCCCTTTGCCGGCGCGTCCAAACCTTTAAACCCCGCCCGTCACGCCACGCCCACATCAACCATCACCATGGC
>NW_024370599.1:0-698 GCF_014805655.1 Passer montanus | reverse complement strand
GACCATCCACTGACCGCTGGTCACTGCTGACCACCCCTGACTGCTGACCATCCACTGACCGCTGACCACCACTGACCACTGCTGACCACCCACGGACATCCTGCTGACCACTGCTGACCATCCGCTGACCGCTGACCACTGCTGACCGTGCGTGGGCCACTGGCCACCCGTGGATGCTGACCATCTGCTGGCCACCCTCTGGCCACCCGCTGACCACCTGCTGGCCACCTGATGACCACTTCCTGCTGACCACCTGTGGACTGATGACCACCCGCTGACCACTGACCACCCACTGACCACTGACCATCTGCTGACCATCCATGGACTGCTGACCACCCTCTGGCCACCCTCTGGCCACTCACTGACCCCTGACCACCCTCTGGCCACTCACTGACCCCTGCCCACCCTGTGGCCACTCTCTGGCCACCCACTGACCACCCACTGACCACTGCCCACCCGCTGACCCTCACTGACCCCTGCCCACCCTGTGCCCCCCTCCGGCCGCGCTCCGGCCGCGCTCCGGCCGCGCTGTCGCTGCCCCCGCAATAAAAGGTCCTGGATGAGCCCCAAACGCTGCCGCAGATTTTTGGCCAAAATTTGGGGGGGGTCTGGGGTGGTGTGACCCCAAATTTGGGGGATTTGGGGGGGTTTGATCCCAAATTCGGGGGATTTGGGATCAATTGATCCCAAATTTGGGG
>NW_024370598.1:0-698 GCF_014805655.1 Passer montanus | reverse complement strand
CAGAATGGGATCATGAACACAGAGGGAGGGAAGTGTCTGCTGAAAGGCCTCTGTCTCAAAGTGTTTGCCCTTTGGAGTGTGGGTATCCCCAGAAAGGAAACAAAAGGAGCAACAGCAACAAAAAATATGATGGAATCATACACCATGGATCTTCATTTTCAACCTAATTCAATCAAGAGCTCTCTTAAACATTTTCAATATCATGAAAACAGGCAGCTTGATGGGGAGAGATGCTCTGAAAGCCCCTTCCTGAAGGAAAAGCTGCAGGAGTGGTTTCTGTAGCAGTGGGTCATGAATCCATGAGAAATGTGTTTTGCAAATGGCCTGAGGGCAGGAACACCTTCAGCACAAATTTCTTTTATGAGTCACTACAGAAATAATCCCCCAAAGCCAAGTCTGCACAAGCCCTGCCTACATTCTGCTACCTTGCAGGTGAACTGCAAATGAGTTTGAGTCAGAAACATTAAACTGTCAAAGAACTTCGACACTGGACACTTTTAATTTGCTTTGGATGACCCTATTTCATGGAGAAGACTTGGAAATAAGTGTTAATGAGTGCTAATTGCTGCTTTTTCACTAGTCAGGCCTGTATAGCCCTAAGCAGTGATTGATGATGGCTCCTTCCAGTGCTGTGATTTATTTACCGGCTAAGCCATTAGATCATCATGGATTTCTAAATAAAATATTTGACATCTTAA
>NW_024370597.1:0-698 GCF_014805655.1 Passer montanus | reverse complement strand
TCCCCCCCAAATCCCCTTTAAACTCCCCCAGGACCCCCCAAACCCCCCCCGGGACCCCCGGCCGGGTACCGGAGGCTGAAGCGGCACCAGCCCAGGGGCAGGGGGGGCTCGCGGGGGTCCCGGGGGTCGCCCCCCCCCCGCTCACAGCCCGGGCAGAAGCAGCGGCTGCGGCGCGGCTCGGGGGCGAAGTACTCGTCTGCGGGGGAGGGGAGAGACCCCCGGAATGGGGTCAGGGACCCCCGGAATGGGGTCAGGGACCCCCGAAATGGGGGAGAGACCCCCGGAATGGGGTCAGGGACCCCCGGAATGGGGTTAGAGACCCCAAAATGGGGTCAGGGACCCCCGGAATGGGGTCATGGACCCCAAAATGGGGTCAGGGACCCCCGGAATGGGGTTAGAGACCCCAAAATGGGGTCAGGGACCCCCGGAATGGGGGAGAGACCCCCGAAAATGGGGTCAGGGACCCCCGGAATGGAGTCAGGGACCCCAAAATGGGGTCAGGGACCCCCGGAATGGGGTTAGAGACCCCCGAAATGGAGTCAGGGACCCCGAAAATGTTGGAGAGACCCCCGAAAATGGGGTCAGGGACCCCCGGAACGGGGTCAGGATCCCCAAAAAGAGGTTGGGGACCCCTGAAATGGGGTCAGGGACCCCCCAAAACCCTCCCAGGACCCCCCAAAATCCCCCCCAGGACCCCC
>NW_024370596.1:0-18428 GCF_014805655.1 Passer montanus | reverse complement strand
AAGGCACGTTCCTAGCAGTCCTGTCCCATCTGTGATTTGTACATAACCCCTGGCCACCGATAAATGGTGCCCCGCGTGAGGAACATTTTTAGACTAAAGGAATAAAAGAGAAGATCACAGACAGTTTGGTCACCAGAGGCCCAGGCACTTACTAGGAGGAAGGGATCATCCCCTTTGTTGTCTATAGCTGACATCCTTGTAAGTAATAAGTAGCAACTTTAGGGGCTCTGGGCAACGAGATGGGAAATCATTTATCTAAAACTGAATGGGACATTTTTTTACCAGCTTGAGACAATTTTACAGGACAAAGGATGTTCAGACATCTCATAACATGAACTGAAAGACTTATTAATCTGGGTAAAAGCGAATACTCAAAATATGGACTTGAAGTCTGCTTTTACCTTTGATTTTTGGGATCAGATAAATTGGAAAATTTATAATCTAGTCTCTCACAAAAAGGAAGAGACTTTGGTCAAACTAATGCCTGTCTCCAGAGCTTTAATGGATAATTTTGAACAGAATGATCCCGATAGAGACTTTCTCAAACACCAAAACAGAACATCTGGTTCTGAGACTTTAATTCGAAGTGGTGCTGTGTCCTCCTCTAGGGGGATCTCAGGTTTTGTTCGGGGCTCCTTCCCTTCAGGCGTGTCCAGGGTTTCTCCAGGCAATGTGGACAGCACCCCAATTCCCGGGAAGGGGGAATCAGATCAGCTTCCAGCTGCAGTTGTGTCCTCTGTTTCTTCTGGCATTCCCTGCATCACTGATGCTGCAACCAGGCATCCTCCCATTCCTCCAAGGAGTCGTCCACCCCCAGATTTCCCGTGAAGGGATTTTTGTTGCGTTCCAAGAATTCGAGAGATCAGGTGTTGTGTTCTGGGGAGGTTGGGAGTAGAATGCGTCCAGGAGAGGAGAGTTTGGGGAACCTTTGCAAAACAGGGGCTGTTGTTTCTGTGCCCTGCTCCTCTTCCAAACAAGTTGCAGCTGGATCTTCTTCTGAAGTTCTGCAGGCGGGCTCTGCCGAGGGGGGCTCTGGATCCGCTCTGCCTGGCCGAGGGGCTGTGGGGGTCACTCCTGCCACTGTTTCCCCTTCCCGGGAAGCCATCCCCTCAGATCAGGCTCAGGCAGGCAGATTGCTTTGTAGTTCTGAGAATTCTTTTTGTATAGCTTCCTCCCCCAAGCCTCTTCCAGGATTTTCGCCACTTTTGGTTCCCCAGCCTCTGGTTACAGGTGTTGGGGAGGCTTTGGATTTTTCTTTGCCTGCAGGGGAGCAGGCAAAGGAGAGGACAGAGGTGGCGTGTGGCAGCCAGGGGCTAAGCGGGTCCAGGAAGACTCTACCCGGAGGAAGAAGAGTGGGGGGGGAAACAGAATGTTTAGACTGCAGCTTGGAGCTGAGAGTTTTCCAGCTGTATCCCCACGTGTGGGGATATGGTGTGGAACCTGTAACAGCCCATTGGGAAGTGTTACAAATAGAAATTCTGGACCTGCAGTTTGAGAGCAGCCCAATTCTTATCATTCTAATGAAACCAAATTTACTGAATTGAGACCTGATTTATCAGGCTCTGGATCTCTTTCTGTTACCAACACAACACATTCCTCGGCCACTACCTCCATGGTGGGGGGGTGGGGTTGTTAGGAATGTGGAGCTCTGCTCTGCCCTTCCTGGCAGGGCTCCCGGGGAGGCGTGTTGCTCAGGCAGCACTGCTGCCAAGACCTTGGAACTCTGCTCCCTGGCCCTTCCTGCCAAGGCTCCCAGAAAAGTTTGTTGCTGCAGCAACACCTCTGCCAAAAAGAACTTGGAGCTTCTTGGCAGAGTTCCTGGGACAGTTAATGACTGTGACAACACTACCTGTTCTTCTGTAACAGAAACAGGAGTGATGAGAGGGAAAAACAAAACACAATCTAAATCAGAGGTAAACCTTCCATTGCAACTACCTAATTGGTCTAATATTAATCAAAATTGAGAAAAATATTTGGATTCAAGGAAACAATTCTTTGCCTTACCCGTAAGATAATGGTCATAATAATGTAAATCCACAATATGAAACCCTGTCTCACCATGATACAAAAGAGCTCTGTCAAGCTTTGAAAGAAAGTGGGTTCTCTTCTCCTTATTTAACAATGTGTTGAAAACTGTATTTAATTCTTATGACTTAGTCCCTGCTGATTGTTGAAATGTGGCTTCCATGATTTTAACCAATTCACAATATCTTTTATGGGATTTACAATAGAAAAAACCTCTTAATAAATCAGTTGAAAAGTATGAAAATACTCGTTATGAGGATATAGATATTACCCAATTAGCAGGTGATCCACCTTTCCATAAACCAGAAAATCAAGTGGTGGAATTGCCTTGGGATGTACTAACAGATATTAAAGATGCTGCTGGAAAAGTTTTACTTTCAGTTGAGCCAGCTGGTACCCATGTAAATGCTTATACTACTATCAGACAATGTGAAACAGAGTGCTTTGGTTCTTTCCTAGATAGATTATCCCAAGTGGTTGAAAAACAATGTCCTGATGAACAAGCTCATTCCTATATTATTCAAAACCTTGCTTTTGTAAATGCTAATGAAGAATGTAGAAAAATTATTTTAACTTTACCTGATCAGCCTCCAACTGTAACACAGATGCTAACAGCTTGCAGTAAGCTCACCTCTCCACAACATCTTGCTAACATGCAAGTCAATGCTTTTGGGAAGCAGATTGCAGAATCTCAAGAAAATTTAGGAAAATCATTGGGAAATAATTTAGCACAACAAATGGAAAAATGTGAATAGGCCCTAGAAGCGCAAACAAAAATTTTTGAAAAATCTGCTGGTACTGTACAGTTGGACTCTGACAAAAAGGCTTGCTGCTTTGCTTGTGGTAGGCCAGGACACATTAAAAAGGATTACCCTACAAAAACAATTCAACCTAAACAACTTTCTATTTTCCCTCGATGTCAGAAAGGGATGCATCTTGCACTGTCACTTTCAATTCGACATCTGTTGCCCTGATTTTTTAAGATTTTCTAAGCCTTCTGATGTTTGCATTTTTGTGTCAAACTTTCTCACACACTTTCTGTAAACAACTTATTGTTTTGCATTCGTTTATGGAGGAGGAGAAACTTGATGGACTGTTGGTTTGTCCAGTGTCCCTGGAGAGGTGGCACTTTCACCTTCCAATCCATTGTCACCTTTGGAAATCTATAAATGTTGGAGTCAGAAAATAAACTTCCTCTTTTCCTGCCTTGAGAGAAACAGCGTCTCTGCGTCGTGTTGTCTCGTGTCCTTTTGCGACAGACATCGATGGCAAAGTTTTGTCGTTAAACTCAGAAAAGAGCGCGGATTAGCGACACAAGTACTGGTACCTCCTTACAGCCAATTACCCAGTGAAATGGTATTGGTACCTCAGTCACTTATCTATCAGTCAACCATTCCGCAAATGGTTCCAGCTCAATACCCTCAAATACAAGGTTCAAATTGGCCTCCTCAAAATTGATACAACTTTTACCTAATTTTTGTTATGAAAGCATTCTTACTGGAATTGTCCATCTTTTTCAACAAAGACAAGATATTTTGCTTTTAGGCAAAGCCAGCAACAAAATTCTTGGCCGTTCAATCCTTCCCCCCATAGTTTCAGTAAATTGTAACGAAGAGCTAGTAATTTTAGCTCTTGCATTTAATGTTCCTATGGTAATTCCACCAAAACCACCTATAGTTATTGCATTTCTTTCACCCATCAATACACCCAAGCAAAACAACTTTCAAGATAATTCAGTTATGTCTGTGCCATTTGATACCTCAGGTCCTGAGGTCTTTTGGGTGCAATATTTAGACCACAATCAACCGAAACTGACTTGCAGCCTGACTCACTGTGGTAAAACAATTTACATTACAGGCATGCCGGATACTGGTGCAGATGTCACTCTAATTGCTCACATGTTTTGGCCCAGTGATTGGGATTTGGTAGCTCCTGCAGGTTCCCTCACAGGGATTGGAGGTGCTATGGTGTGCAAAGTGCATCCATGATTAACATTACAGGTCCTCAAGGAAAGACAGCGACAGTTTGTCCTTTTGTTGTTCAGAAGTCTCTCATTGTCTGGTGAAGAGACATCCTGTCGTGGTGGGGATCAAAACTGGAAGTGGGCCTGTGATGGAAACCATGTTGTAACCTGTCACTTGAAAACTGAAGTGGAAAACTGATCATCCTATATGAATTGATCAATGGCCTTTAACAGAGAAAAAATTAAATATCCTTAAGAGACTGGTAAAGGAGCAATTACAAGAAGGTCACATCACTCCCGTGAATAGTCCCTGGAATTCCCCAGTATTCGTCATCCACAAGAAGACATCGGACTCCTGGAGGTTGCTTCATGACCTGAGGAAGATCAATGAAGTGATTGAAGACATAGGATCTCTTCAGTTCCTTCTTTACCAATGATCCCGAGACACTGGCCTCTCATTGTCATTGATTTAAAGGACTGTTTTTTCCATATGCCACTTCATCCTGATGATGCTCCAAGATTTGCCTTTTCAGTTCCTGTCATCAATCAAAGAGAACCCATGCAGAGATATCACTGGAAATCATTGCCCCAAGGAATGAAGAATTTGCCTATAATTTGCCAATATTTTGTTCCACAAGCTTTGTCTCCAGTTAGACAGAAATCTCCAAGTCCATGATTCTGCACTAACATTTTGCTCATTGCAGCTCCAATGCAGACGGAGGTGGAGCAAACCCATGCCAGTGTTGTTACTGAAATCCGAAAGGCTGGACTTGAAACTTCTACAACAAAAATCCAGGAAGTTCCACCCTGGAAGTATCTGGGATGGAAAATGACTGAAGAAACAATTATACCACAGAAGATACAGCTCCGGATCAGTGTCAACAATCTACAGGATTTACAACAGCTTCTAGGAGAAATCAATTGGGTCAGACCTGTTTTGGAATTACCAACGATGAACTGGGTCCACTTTTCAATTTACTGAGAGGAAGCTGTGTCATCAACTCTCCTAGACCTCTAACACCTGAAGCTCGTGCAGCCATTGACAAGGTCATGGAAGCTCTCCAAAGACGACAAGCTCATCGCTGTGTTCCAGAAAAGCCCTTTTTTTTTTGCAATTTTAGGAAAAAAAATGCAACGTTATGGTCTCATTTTTCAATGATTTCTCAATTTAACAGGTCAAGAATTTGCAGTTGTCTATTTACTGTTGAAAAAAAAAGGTTATCTTGATTGGGCAATGCAAAATTCATATGATTTGCAGTATGCATTGTTAAATTTTCCAGGTAGGTGTTCTGTTCATTACCCAGCTCACAAATTATTGTAGACAAAATTGAGTTTTAAAAAGAAACCTATGTTAAGTGAAGAACCTTTAAATGCAATAACTCTCTTCACTGATGGATCTGGCAAAAACCACAAATCAATCATAATTTGGTTAAACTAAAAAACTAATACTTGGGAGTCCGATTTTCAAACAGTAGAAGGATCTCCTCAGATTTTTGAACTTGCGACTATGGTTCAGGCTTTTCAGCTCTTTCTAAAACCTTTTAATTTAATTACAGATTCTGCTTATGTTGCTAATGTAGTTAAAAGATTAGAAGGATCAGTTCTAAAGGATGTTAGCAATGACACTCTATATTGTTGGCTTTCATGTCTTTATACATCTTTGCAATATAGAACTAATCCATATTTTGTTTCTCACATCAGGGCTCATTCTTCACTTCCTGGATTTTTTAGTGGAAGGAAACACAAGAGCAGACAAACTGACAATGGTCATTTCAAACACTTTGCCAGACTTTTTTGAACAAACAAAACTGACTCAAGCTTTTTTTCACCAAATGTGCAAGCACTTGTGAGAATGTTTCAAATTTCCAAAAGTCAAGCTAAAGCTATCATCAATACTTGCCCTGACTGTCAGCTTGTGCAGCCTCCTGTTTCTACAGGAGTGGTCAATCCACGAGGTTTGCAAAGCTTGCAATTATGGCAAACAGATATCACTAAATACCCTTCCTTTGGTAAATTTAAAAATATTCATGTCTCAGTAGACACATTCTCTGGTGCAGTTTTTGCTTCTCTTCACAAAGGTGAAACAGGTAATCATGCCTGTTGACATTTTTTGCAAGCTTTTGCTTCATTGGGTGTTCCCCAAGAAGTAAAAACTTACAATGGTGCCGCATATATATCTCAAAAATTGGCCACATTTTTAAAGGATTGGGGTGTTCATCACATCTTTGGTATTCCTCACTCTCCTACAAGTCAAGCAATTATTGAGAGAGCACATCAAACATTCAAACGCATTCTTGATCAACAGAAGGGGGGAGCAGAGGTCACACCACAGATGAGGTTGAACAAAGCTTTGTATGTTTTTAATTTTTTTAACAGTTCTCCTGCAGAACCCACCAATTTTTAGACATTTTTCAAATAACACACAGGCAAAACTGAAAGAAAACACCCCTGTTTTAATTAGAAATCCTGATACTGGACAAATTGAAGGTCCTTTTCAATTAATCACTTGGGGCAAAGGGTATGCTTCTGTTTCTACAAGTGCAGGAATTATGTGGGTCCCAGTGAAAACCATCAAACCATATCACACCCCAGAACGTGTTGACAAGTCCAAGACTGCACAAGCAAGTACGCAGACGTGAGCTGAACAGAGGGATCACGGGTCACACCTGACGTTCCTTGTTCATCAGTGGAACCTGCAAACTCTGATTTTATGCTATTTAGAAATGTGTTAATTGTTGGTTTCATAAAGCTGATTTTTGGCAAAAGTGTGTTTTTTGCTTTGTTATGTTATAGATCCCCTCTATTGGACTTTCAAAGGTGACATTTTATTTTTAGGTCAAAAGCAAGGTTTTCAAATTGATACATATGGGAAAATTTTTTGCCAAAAATTAGCTCATGAGAAAGATGGAGCAAAATCGAAAGCTATGCTGGTGTTGGTTGATTTTAATTGCTTCTTGTAGTGCAGATTTTCCTGTGGAACAATCAAAAACAAATGTTTGGGTGACCTTAGCCAAGGCAGCAGGCTCAGATACTATATGTTTGTCTAATTCAGAACCATAAAAGCCTTTCTCAACCTGTCTGTTTGGTGTGCCAGTAAAGGATTTGCCTGTGATCAAAAATCAATCTAATAGTAAGCCTGGTGAAATTGACGATGGGAGCAGTCCTGTATTGAATTGGAACATTTGGGACAAAGAACTTCCCAAAGCAGGATCTGAACCCCAGGAATTAGAAATCCTTGATTCTTTAACAATGGATTTTTGCCTTACATTTATAGCTAATGATTGGCGAGAACGTGTTCCTCCAAAGTACAATGTTACTCCTCATTATTTTGCATACAGAAATTTAAGTTTTTGTGTAATTATTCAAACAGTTGGGATGTACTTTCCGAGGCTGACCAATATCCACGACAATTGCCAAAAGGATGTTGGTTCATTGGTGGAGATAGGGGTTGGCAGGGCATCCCATCACGCCTTGAAGTTGCCCCATGTAGCATTGGAATGCTCACTGTGATAGCACCTACTGCTAAAGCAGTCATTAAGAAGAAACAGGGGAACAAAATCTGCTCATCATTATGATGAAAATTGTTAACAGTGATTTCATGCCTTGGAATGCTGCCAAAAGGGTTTCAGAAGGTTTGTTTTTACGCCAAGCAGCTTCAACAAGGGTATTGAAACAATTAGATTGGGTTGGATATTGGCTGAGTAAACAAACTAATGCCAACTCCACACAATCAGTGATATGTTGAGTGTTAATAGTGTTAGATGTGCTACTCTCCAAATAGAGCTGCAGTTGATTTTCTTTTACTGGCACATGGACACGGTTGTGAGGAATTTGAAGGACTGTATGTTGTATGAACTTGTCTGATCATTCTGAATACATCCACAAAAACATCCAAAAGCTGTAAGATTTGACAGCTCAAATTAAAGAAGACGTGGATCCTGGTTAGACGATTTGTTCCAAGGATGGAGCTTTGCACCTTGGCTAAGAGAACTTTGTAAAACAGGTCTATATATGCTGGTGTTTTAGTGGTGATATGTAGCAGGCCCAGGGCCTGCAATGGCTCCTTGGCGGTCAGAAGCCTGAGCTAGGAAATCCCAAGTCATGATGACTGGACCCTAGCAGCCCCTCTCTTCCCCCTTCAGACCTTGCTTATCTCTCTGTAAGCCCATGGGTCACTTTCCCTTAACCCTTACTATCGGATAATTTCCAAAACCCTGTAAGGTATATAAACCCCTACTTCTGCCCAGTTCAGCAGAAGAGCTGTCACTGAGAACCTTCATAGAAGACACCACTAAAGAATTCCTGTGGAACATCACACAGCCTTCTCCTCTCTCTCCCAGTGTCTGCTGTGGCACCAGCAAGCTAAAGAGCTGAAATCACAAAGAGCTGAAATCACAAAGAGATGATATCACTTGAGCTTGCTTAGGTTGCCTGCGGCTGGGAGCTGCTTGGGCACTCGGACGCTGTGCTGAGAACCACTGAGCTATCCTGGCCAAGGCAGCCCACCGGGCACAGCCTGGCATGAAGCCGCCCTTTTAGTGATACTGTAGTCATACCTTGCATACTTCTGTGTGTGTGACAAATGATGGACAAAACTATCAAACTTTTTATCATACAAGAGAGAAAGGTAGGAAATGGATTCATAGAGAATTCTCAAAATCTCACACAAATAGTGGACGAAGATATAGACATGGAGGAAGGTTTTGAATTAAGACCTTGGAACAGGTGAGACTTTTTTGAACAATGACTTGTAATTGCTATCAGACATGACTTATGCCCTTTGAACTGACTGGACTTTCACAGCATTAAAATTGCTGTGTTGTAATGTAGCAAGGCTTAATGTGAGCAAAAAAGATGCCTTAAGTAAGTAATAAGCAAATATACTACAGTAAAGCTATGAAATGCAAGGTAGTTAATAAATGACACAGTTACAAAGATTTCTTTTTAGTTGCACCGAGAGGGGGAACTGTGAGAATCCTTAAAATCAGAAGGTTTTGGGAAAGCTGCAAAAGGCAGGCCTCAGAGACAGAGAACTGTAATTAGAGCTAAGCAGTAGGCATAAGACTTGTCAGCAGAAAAATTACATAAAGTGTAGAAAGTAAGGACAAATAGAACAATGGTCTTTGAATTAATGCTTGGCTAGAATAACTCCCTAATCTGCAGAAAAGTATATCTAGCAAGATATTAGGAAGTTCTAAGCTTAATAATGGAGCTCTCTGCATTGTGTCTTAAGGCTTACAAGTGGATATTGTATTTGAAATCAGCAAGCATTTCTTTAACCAAAGGTACGTGTGCTTCTAGTGGTTGGATGCAACTACTGTCAATATGCTTTTGCTTGAGTGATTAGTCAAAAAACTTATAAAGTTGTAACATTAAGTTCTTGGTCTGCTGCCTGGGATGTGAGCTGCTGGCATCTTCCCATTGTCGTAACCATGTAATGAGACTGGTGCTAGAAAACAAACAGCTCAAGGCACGTTCCTAGCATTCCCATCCCATTAGTGAATTGTACACAGACCCCCAGCCAGCAACACTTTGGATAACTTTCTTGTGCAGGAAATTAATGCTAATTTAAGACAAAATAAAATGGTCTTAAAGTTATCTTCTCTTGGGAAACTTTCCTAAAAAAATGATTGTAAGTTTGGACATGTATTTCAATATTTAATTTGATTTTAAGCCCACATTTCACCTGAAGCATATGTTTAAGTGCATTGTGTCAATGAAGGTAGACTTAAATATATACTTTAATTTTTTCCTGAACTAAGATTTTTGCTACAAATGATGCCTTAGATTATTACATTGAAACAAGCCTCTAATTATAATGTATTACCAATTCTGTTGTCTATTTTCCTGCTCCGTTTAATCAGTCTGGAAAGAAAGCTTCTGTAGTAATTTCATCCTTTTTTGTAGATGGATGGAAATTAGAACAGAGGCCATAAGCAGCTGTACAGTGGGAAAATCAGGATTCAGATCCAGGAGCATTTCCTCTATGTTTTCCAGATTTTTTTCACCTCTTGTAATATCTGGTTCCAGCAGTTACATAGTAATCAATTCGTACTAGTCACTTTTGGATGCCATCATCCTCATTCCCTTGTTTTTGGAACAACCCTTATACAGTGGTGTTTTCCTCTTTTCCTGCTTCCTTAATGACATTTCTGCCCATAGATCTTTACCATAATAACATTGGAGTCTTCCTTGTACTTTGGTTTTAACCAGCCAAGTCGTTTACATTGAACTGTTAATTCAAATAAGCAAAAGGAAATTACACTGCACGGATGACAACCTTGAAATTAAGGACTGGGAGTGAAGAAAGCCTTGAATTGAAAACCTTAGCCATTTCTCCTTAATGCACAATGAATTAAGGGCTCTGGGTAAATGCCATCAATCTAATTAGGAAGCACTAAGTGATCTTTTTCATTAAAATCAGCTCTTTAGTGATTTGCTATGAAATTGGTATTGAATTTTGTATAAAAGCAGTCTTTTTCTTCAAATTTTTCCCAGCTGCCTTCACAGTGACCAAGATGGATCATTTGCTCACATGCCTGTACATCCAAACATATGCACATAGCTACTTTTCCACAGCTGCATAAATCAAAATAGGCAAAAGGAGATGGATCCTGTGGCTAACCCATGTCACAGAAACCATGGCATGACACAGAGCACATGTTCTTTGCCAAACATAGCCATTGGATTCCAAATCTGGAAGGGTTCCCAAAGGAAAACAAGTCAGTTTGGAAAACCTCCTTCCTGAGCTCTCTGAGTCAGAGGAGCAGAGAGGGTGAGTTGTGATTGTCTGCGAGATTCATCTGGGTGTGGATTTGATCTAGGATGGCTCCCCGTGCTGCACCTCAGAAAGCATTAGACAGAGGTGAGGCACAAACAAATATGCTCTTATAATTTTAGAAAAAAGCAAATTCTCTATTCATTTCCGAGTAAAGATTTTACTAGTTCTTCCCTGCTGCTGTCAAGTTTTTAAAGCTTACTTCATTATCTATGTTCATGGAATCTTCTTTCCAAATTGTACATTCCAAGTTAAGCCAGATCTTTAGGTAAATGAATCCTGTCACAGATCATTGCAGTTCATATGGCTAAATACCCCAATAAATCAGATATCAGGATCTGTAAATGCCTTTTTTTATCTCTCCCTCAAAGTTTCCATATATTGCCTGTAAAAAGCTACATAATTTGAACCAGATCTAGAAATCACTGGATAAAGCTAATCAAAGATTCTGACTAATGCAGTTTCACCAACTTCTTGTGTCAGATGATTGTTATTTACCTCTCAATCTTAAAAAAAATCTTCTCAGAAAATTTTTTCAAAAATTTTATTTAACTTTCTTAATTTAACTCTTTGCTTTATGTATTTTTTCTCAGGTATCCACCAATGACATTTTAATAGGAAAACAATAAACCAGGATTTAGCACTATATGATATATAAAAATAATAAACATATTTATTTATTTATTTAATAAATAAATAAATGTTATCTATCACATTATGTGATCTAACCATAAGTTATTTTTTCTCTATACTACATAGGAATAATCAACATTCATCTTTTCCTTATCTACATAGGCCTGTGGAGGTTTGCACCAAATTTCAGTTTAATTACATTTAGGCAAATGGGTGTATTTGGACTGGCAGAGAAATTCTGCCATTTCAACATTAGTTTCCATTTAGATTGCAACGAGAGTTTAAAGGAGAGGATGAAAATTCAGAGAAATATTTTATAGAGATGTCAATGCCATGTTTAATGCTGAGACGTTCCAGTATGGAACAGCCATTTGCTAGAGGATTTTAGAAAAATGGCCTTCCTAGTTTGGGAAGGAAGAAAGGAACTGACACTAACTCCCATATGCTTTGATAATGTGTTTGTTACAGAGTAGATTTTGCAGCATCTACAAAATGGTTTAACTGCCTGGGTCCAATTATCTTTCTCAGTACAATTAATTGGGACAATAACATTAGGGAAGGGGCCTTCAGCCCAACAGTTCCCATGCAATTCATTTTCCATAGGAAAAGGTCCACAGTGGTTGTCCTTGTGCAGCTGGAAGGAGCAGTCAGCACAACTGCAAATGTGTGAAATCCACAAATGCTGAATTAAAATCATCAGCGGGGGCAATCAGCTGGTCAAACACTGATTTGCCTCTGAGATGAAAACAAAGCCCTCCAAACAAAACCAAGCTGGTGTTTGGAACTAGCAGGGACTGTGCAGCACATCCCAGGGAGCAGAATGTGTGCCTGAGAGTTGTCTGCTCCTGGATGTTTCCATGAGCAGCACACCAATGTGCACTGACAGCAACACAGTGGAAAGCATCAGCCCCAGGGGAGCAGAATGGAGCTGGCTCTGAATGCACAGGTGTGAACTCACCTGTGTGTCTGGGGAGAGGCTGCTGGGCCCAGCAGAGAGCAGCAGCATGTCAGGTACCTGGCTGAAGGCCTCAGGCACATATCACCACCTCAGGTGAGACTATCATGGCAAAAAGTGCTTTGAGATTTATCAGCACAGCCATTCAATTATCCTGAACAAAATCCTAAAGCAGGAAGAGTCCCAAGAGCAATGGCAATGAATGTTTCCTCCTGTCTTTTCCCATGGCTCATATAGGCTCTCTCATTCTCAGTTTCATATTTTCATTTTCAAGTTGAAACACTGGAAAAATAGATTTGTGTATACACATACACAATAGATTTGTGTAAACACATACATACAGAAAATGCAGCATTAACGTACCACTGAGGTCCAAAAATACAAGGCTTGAACTGAAGGGGAATGGCTGCTCTGTCCCTGGGGTTTTAGGCTAATGAGAGAAGCTTCAGTTCACTTCACTGTAAGCTGATACCTGACCCAGGAGATTCAAATGATTGATTCACGGCAGGACAGATTTGGGGCACTGACCTTGGTGTAATCTGTTGGATAGCAAAATGAACAAGAATATGTGGAAACACCATCAATAACTTTCAGAAATATATATTTTACCTTTAATGAAAGAAGTATGTACAATAGGTTTAATTTGCTTTTCACTTGAACCATATTCATTTGTGCCAATGGCATGGATAATTGCTTTCATTTAAGTCTTGTTGCTGAAAAAGCACATTCATTTTTTTTCCCCAAAGAAGTTTTTCACCCCTAACAAGCCAGTAACTTTAGAAAAAACCTGTAGCTTGTCAATTTGACATGGTTTAATTTGCAACAAACTGTAAAGAGAGTATAGAAAATGGAAACTCTAATAGAAACAGACAGAGACAAACCATATTGTTTTGTCACTAGAAAAATCTGTGTGCCAAAAATTGAATCACATATATTTACATTTGTCCCTGTGACATAATGTTAATTACTTATGTGTGAAGCATTCCATTAGAAGGTATGCACCTAAAATAAATAAATGTTAGTTTAGTTAATTGCAGCCTGAATTCTAGTCAGTGACTGAGTATTCAGTACCCATCCACAGAGTCTTCCAATTTACATATTTCAGAAAGCGTATTATGCTCCCATTTGCTTAAATGTCAAACGTCATTTAAGCAGCAGACCTGCTCACACTCATCTCTGAGAGCCCAGCATCTGCATAAAAGCATACACACAGTACGACTACCGGACGTTTCAATCCAGGGTGACTTTGTCCACAGGTCCTGACTGCCATTAACCCTGGGCTCATCCTCCTCTGACCTTGCAGCCAAAAACAATCACCCTGATTGCTGCAACAAGGGCAACATCCAGAGTTACACTCATGAATTACTCTCCCTTTTTGTCCAGGTAACAAGCTGGAGGCTTTGTGAGGTGAACACTCATTCTAACAAATCTTTGCTTTGATGCCAGTCTTAAAATGCCATCAGATCAAGGCATGAACTTATGCCATCAGATCAAGGCATGAACTTATCATCAGGGATCTCCCTCCAGCCTGCTGCTTTGAGTGCTTGGGCAAAAGGCACTTTTCCTTTGCTGAGAGGGGAACAGGGCACATAACCATGAGCTGGGGCAGCATTTTCCAATGCACAGCCAGCATGTCACAGGGTGTCAACAGAGCATAGAAAAAAGTGCTTGTTATGTGATGTGGATAACAAGCTGATGAAATGCCAAAGTCGTTGAGAACAGAAATCTGAGGATTAAACTGGGAAATACTGGAGCATCTCTGTTGTTACATCACCAAGATTTCCTCCACCTTCTGAATTTTAGTAAGGAGGACCTGGGAAGAGCTGCCCATTTCCCTAAAGGCCATCTTTCAGTTGTTGTTGGGAAGCTATTAATGGAAAGAGGGCTGTGCTTTCATTCCAGCTGGTTGTGCCTCTGAAGGTGCTGCAGGTGGCAATGCTTTTTGTCCTTTGCTGAGGGAACAGACAGTGGCAGGTGTCCTGTGACTCCCACTTGCAGGAAGAGCACAAAACCAAGGATCAGCCTGCGCCTGCTTGTGCAAAGCGCTTGAGGAGCAGCTGCCAGCAGACACATTTTGATCAGAGACGATGAGGGAGCACTTCCTAACACATTTTTCCTTGGGGATCTGTGAAGAAAATTGTCAAATATGCATGGATTTCCTACAAAGCCATTTGTGCTTCTTTCCTCCCTGCCCCATAGCTGGTATTCCTACAGGGAAGCCCAGGGGTGGGAGTGGAGCGTTCATGTAGTCAGTTCTGTAGATAATCGGTAGATGGACAGTATCAGGAAATTAAACTAATATTTCTAGCAAGGCAAATGACAACAGGAATTTGGCATTTGGGTTTGAAAGATGGATGTAAACTTCAATAAGATAACAGCCAGGATTTTTCATAATGACTTTGCCCCCTTCATTTCAAGGGCCAGATTCCAGAGATATTAAGGCATTTGTTTTTCAAAAAAAGAAAAAAAAGAAAATTGAAATCCAACTCCTACAGATTACCTCCACAAGCACATGGTAGTATATTAATCTGAAAATACATCCCAGGGCTGCTGGGACTTTTCCCATAAGTTTCACATGGATGACCTATGGATGCTTAGCCTTATAAGGCTATGCCACATTTTTCTTTCAAGTGACTTTACTTTCTTTTCTATTTCTGGGATAAAACATTCCATAATTTTTACTATTTTAGTTTAATTTAGGTCAGAAGCGTCTTTCTGGCACCTAATTCTTATTTCAAAATGTCAATGATTTTTTCAGACAGATGGGAGTTTTTTCATATGGTGACCACCCTTTCTTGGGTGAAATTGTTAACAATATCATCTCTGACAATTAGGAGATTTATTTTATGTCTCTCTGACAGGAAAATCAAACTTCAGGTACTAAGATGGATGTCAAGTTCAAGTGATTATATGGAGGATTTAATTCACACAAATCTAATCACTTTCTCTAGGTCACTTTTTGAACACTGTGCGCAAAGTCTTGGTTTCAGTGTAACTCACATTTTCTGAATTCTTGCAGTCTTGTTCCTGTGCTTGAGATGTGTATGAAATCATATCCTAGGACAAGCATTCTTCAGCCAAAAAACCCTGTAAGCCTAATTATTTGACCAGGAAAGAAGTACAAATTTCTCCCCCCAAGAAGAACATTTCTTCATTAATAATTCTATATTGGGGAAGTTAGACTTCTTTTTTTTCTAGTATTTACCAAGTTATTTCTGCTGAAGCAAAAATTACAGCTTTGGAAAACTTATAATAAAGGTCTGCTTCTGTGTGAATATTTCTGTCTTTGAAATAAAAATAATCTAATGTGTGTCAAACTTGGTGTCACAAGGAGACTAAGGGAGTGTGTATTTCTGTTTTATTATTATATATTTCATGCAAGATATATGCTTAAATTCCACTAATTCACCCAGTGTTGCTTGTCACAGACCATGGTGACATGAAGTGCTCTACAGACTTTGGACTTTTAAACAGCAATGTTTTGCTGGTCCAACCTAGAACAGTCCTAGCACTCTGGAAAAAAAGATAACTTACACTTGATCTTGCAAGCCTGGAGCTATGGAAAAAAAAATCATCCTGAATCAGAGGATGTTTAAGAGAAGCATACTGGGAGGCACAAATAGAATAAAACAATAATGACTAAAACCAGAATGCTTGAAGCTGTGGAAGGAGAACAGGGAGATTTGCCTTGCTGTCGGAACCCAGGACATCTCTCTGGATGCCCTGGATGTCTCAAAGCCCTGGCAGGGGCTTGGAGACCCTGGCAGGAAGCCAAAGACACCTGGAAATTCAATCTTTTTCATGGAGCAAATTGCCAACCTTATATGAAGAATTACAGGTCACAAGAGTTTAAGTAGCATAGTAGTAGCAATCACAGGGTGAAGAGAAAAATTTTGGAGCACTGTACAGGGGAGTTTTATATGATGTACAGGGGGGTTTTGAAATTCTGTACATGGGGGTCAGGGGTTCCAAGGTGGAGGGATTTGGGTGTGCCCTGTCCTTCTTCTTTCTTCTCCCTGGCATCCATGTACAGGATGATGTTGGCATTCACAGAAAGTCACTATCTAACATAGGTGATAGGTATTGGAACATTATTGTAAACAAAGTATACATAGTTTTTAGTATAAAACTGGGAGGCACAAACGGAATAAAACAATAATGACTAAAACCAGAATACTTGAAGCTGTGAAAGGAGAACAGGGAGATTTGCCTTGCTACCAGATCTCAAATGTGCTGTGGGTTCCAGCAGCCCAATCTGGAACCCTCTTGGGAAGGATGAGAGAGCCACAGAGCAACTAGCAGGGCTCAGGCCTGCTGGAGAGCACATGGGGTCCTGTCTGAAAACCACGTGCAAGTTTGATTTTTGTAAGTTTACTCTGGAAAAGTAGAGAAGAGTTTAGTGATAGCAGGTAGGAGTTTAATTCTAGCATACCCTTTCTTCATCCCTCTGCTCTAACAGAGGTTGGTTCCTTTTTCTCCTGCAAAAACAGTAAGGAGCCTTTTACTTCCTCCCTCTCCTGAGGGGTGAGCTATTATCCCCCTCACAGCACCTAGCTGACTGATAATGCAGAAGCTGTATAAAAGAATCAGGTGATCTGACACATTGAAAACAGGAGTCAAAGAAACACAGATAGTATTTTTCAATAGAACCAGTTCAGGATACATTTAATTTTCTCATGAGTTCCTCCCATTCGGAGCTGAAGCTGAGGAAACAATCTGCCAGTAGAGAGGTCCCTGCTGCATCAAGGTTCAGTAACAACTAGAAGTCATGACTGGCCATGCCTCCGCAGATGTGTCTCTGGGGTTTGCACGTTAGCAATGAGATCAGAAAATTGTAAAAAGAGCCCTCCAGAAACTGCTGCAGCCTGCAGATGCCTCAGGCATTTGTTGGGCTGAAAGCAGCTCCTGTCACCCATAGCTAGTGTGACTTTGCTGCAGCACTTTGTGGCTGCAAATTTTCTCATGGCTGTCACCTGTGTGGTGCAGGGTTTTTTATTTATGCATTCATTTATGCTAAAACAGCAAAGTAGTGCAAAAAGTTTTACTGGTAATGCCAATAGAAATAACATTAAACTCCCCAAAAGAAAACATTAAACAAGAGCAGTGTTACCAGGTAATGTTCAAGCCAATTCACAAACCTTCTCTGATAGCGGAAAAGTAAAAGGTTTGTTGTGAAAAGTATTGATAGTTTCTGCACAGTTGAAAATATCAATACCACGTGCTGGGGTTGGAACTATCCAAGAAACAAATATTGATTTCCCTCTTTCCTGATGTACAAATGACAGACAATGGCTGAATGAACTCTCAGTCTTTTAATTGTTTTGAGGCTGACAGATTCTGTTAGTATTGAATTTTTATTATTTCATTGTTCTCCTGTTTTCTGCTGCCATGCCCCCCCCCATCTTTGAAACCTTTGTGGGGAGGTACTTTGGGTTTTTTCCTTTTTTGTGTTAGAAAGACAAGTAAAGAAGTAGCTGAAATTAACGTAGTATTCCCTGTACTGCAGTTCACTGTCAGGTCCAATTCATCTAATTTTAGTATTACCTTCAGGAACATTGCAGCAATTTCTTGGGAACAGAAGGTACTAGTGATATAAAATTCTTATTTTTTTAAAAAAACAACATATATTCTAGAAAATCATGCTATAAAATAAATGTCTGATGTATAATAGTGAACTGTGGACATTCCACTTCAGTTCAAATGCTACAATCAGAAATCCTGCTTCAGAATCTGTAATTTCACCAATTTTACAACAAACATGAATGGCAAAATTGAAAGAGAAAGACAGAGGAATAGATAGGCACACGTGTTTCTAATGACCCAAATGCTAAGTGGAATTTGGAGCAAAATGAAAAGGATTACAGCAGAGTAATTTTTTCCCCCCTTTAATTTTATTTTATGGAATAAGCACTATTCTTCAATACCAGGTATATGTCATGTAACGCTTAAAAAGTAGTTATACATTGTCCTGAAGGTCACCCAATCACAGTAAGTTCATTTCATTTTCTTGGCAGGAGACCCAGGCTTGTTATGCACTCTATGAAGTATGAGAGTGAGGGACTGTCCCTCCAATC
>NW_024370595.1:5131626-5308196 GCF_014805655.1 Passer montanus | reverse complement strand
TACAGGGAGGCAGCAGGGCTGGAGTGGCCCTACAATGTGTGATACAGCGGACACAGGACTGGGGGGCGTGGGGAGAGTGGGTAGAACTGAGGGAAGTCTGGGAGGTCCCGGCCGGGGGTCCCTGAGGGTGGGTGTGTGGCTGGGTGTGGGGGCAGGGGAGGTGCAGGAGGGAGGAGGCGGCAGGGTTGGAGGAGGGTGCCGCGGGTACGCAGGCGGGCTGATCCCCTGCCGCAGCATGGATGATACCAGGGGCAGGGAAAGACGCGAAGGTGGCAGGAGGAGTGAGGGCGGGAGGGGCAGAAGAGGGAGTGGGGGGGGGGCCACGGCAGGGAGTGGGGTTTGGGTCAGACCCGGTGGAAACTAGCGCAGATGCTCTTGGAGATAACACAGAGCAAGGAGGCGCGCAGGGTGTAGCTCTCGAGGGGGAGGCGGGGGGGACGAGGGGTTGGGCAGGGGCCGTGGGCACGGCGGGGTCAGGGGGGTGCGGCGCAAGGGTAGTGGTGGACGGCAGGACACTAGGACCCAGAGGGGTACTGGATTCCAGGGTGGAGGGGGTGTTATCTGCGCGATTAGCATTTGAAATAAGGGCTTCTGTTGAGTCAGATAAGAGTTTCGTGCTTTGTTCAACAGGAGTTTGCCCTGAAGTTACTATTTTTTTGTTAATTTTTTCTACAGCTTTAGTTATAGCATGAAATATACGTAAAAACCGGGTTACAGAAAAGAATCAGCTATCTCTGCTATTATACCAGGTGGTTACTCTTTGGCCCGAAAAGGAGTCTAAGGTAACAGTCTGTGTATTAGTATCTGGAAAGTGGCAGAGAATCCACTTTATAAATTATTTCAGGTTAGTTTATGAAAGGTTACTTTTAGAAAAAGAAAAGTTGTTAGAAGATAGGATTTCTAGGATTAGTAAATATAAATCTCTCTCGTTCTCGGATCGTTTCAATGTACTAAGCTTTGATCCCATGTTCCCGTTCCCCGCCAGCAGAAAAAAGAGAAAAAAAAAGAAAAAAAAAAAAAGGGCCCAAGGAAAAAAGTATTTTGCGTGCAAGAAAGGCTGTTTTAAATTTACACTTCTTCAGCCAGTTGTGGGTCAAAGTTCTGCTGGGGGTCGTCTGCTTGTCAGTCTCCATGAACACTTGCGTGCTCAGGTGTCGGTGTTGCAGGTTGGCTGACCTCCTTTCCAGAAGAGTCCTTCTAAAATGGAGAGCTTCTTCCAGGATTTCTGACGAGTGGAGGCAGTAACAATTTCAAGAAGAAATGCTGCTCCTCTGAGATGCCAGGTCTGGCAGTCAGTTCCGCGGCAGTTCAGGTGTCGGTCCAGAGGCCCCCAGCTGTCCGGTGCGCCAACTATGGTCGGGCCATTACCCTCAGGGCAAGAGCCCAAAGTGACCTATGGATTTACAGGGAGATAAGTGGGGTCCAAAAGGCGGAAGAGAGGGGCTTCTAAAGCCTTAGTCATGCTGACTCGGAATTTCCTAGCTCTTAGGCCTCTGATCGCCAAGGAGGCTGTGCAGGCCTTGTGCCTGCTACAAAAAGCTGTTCCCATTTTAAGAAACTAATAGGAGACTTTTGAAAACAAAAAGGCCCAGTGATGGGAGAAAGGAGCCCATGTGGAACTGCCTGGAAGGAATCTCATTCCTCAAACCTCAAATCTGACATGACTGCTCAAGAGAATGAGCTCTAACCTTTTTGTCAGCAGCTTTCTTCAGCAGGACTGATGGTCCCTGCTCAGCAGTGAATGAGGTGCATGAGACACTGGGCACACCTGCCTCGCTCCCATTACCATGTCGCAAAGGCCACCTTTCTCCTCACATTCCCTGCAATCAATTTTCTAGCACTGATGCATTAGAACAAATGTCCTCTACCAGCTCTGTTTTGCTCTGTTTAATTAAATCTTGTTTCTATTAACATTCAAAACTTGCTGGATTGTATAATGGTTTGCACAGCAATGTCAAGAAATTTGGGATTATAAAAGTTGTGGACAAAAGAACAGTACACCAAAAGCCCACTACGTGTAATTGCGCAGTATATGCACAAAATAATACTAAGAAATGAAATAAAGAAAAGGGGTGGCACTGCACAGCATTGAAAGAATGAGCTGGCCAGCACCAAAATATAAATGAAGCAGTAAATCTGAAAAAAAACCTAAAAACTTTAAAGGCTAGCTTTCTTTTTCCTTTGGTTTGAGATAAAATATATGCTAGCATCTAATGAATGGAGTATTTAATTAACTAAATAAAACATACATAACAATACAAGCACTAATAATCTGGCATTTTATTTTACAATAGCATTTACTATGTCAGGGAACAACTTTACAAATTACGCACAAAACAAAACAACCATCAAACATCCAAAACTTACTGTGGCTTCAAAGAAAAAAGAACTTCCAAAACACAATTTCTAAGGTACAAATTTCACTAGTGCTTTCTCTATTAACCCTGTTTACTTATTATGTCATCTTAATTGGAAATTTTAAAAAACCCTCAAAATTATGTCTATTAATGTTTATGATCATATTTGCATTTTGTATGTTTGGCCTCTGCCAGCCTGACCTGCTCTGAAGATGATGACAGAATTAATATGAACCATGCTTGGCCACCATCACACTTTTCCAGTTCCCTCAAAAAAAGGGAGCAACAAGCTTATATAAGAACTGCACTGAAAATGCTTGGCTGTACAAGGAGTGATAAATGAGCAGGAAAGGTGAGTTTCTTAGGGTGGCTCCAAGAAGTTGCTCACGACCTGCAGAAAATATACTTTTTAAAACCCATATGGATCAGTTCTCATTCTTTGATTAACTAATTTTCAAGACTTTGTGTGTATAAAGGAAGTTTTTCCCTACTCTAGACCCTGGAGGAAAATGCAAAAATGGTTTGAGTGTAGACTGGAAAATATGAACTAGATATTTCAGGTAAATGAGAAAATAAACTTTTGCCACTCAGTAAGCAGTCTACAAAGTTTATTAAGGGCCACCTCCCTCCAGGGAGCTTCTGATGACTAGTTCTGATATGGAGGTCAAGAGGGTAGATGTCTAAAGCCAGAAGAGATTTATACCACTACAGCTATTGCATTAAGGTGCTATCGTGTGTCAAAGATGACACAGAGCTGCCAGCTTTAGGAAATTCTAGATACTGCAAAGAGCAATGGACAATTTTCTCAGCAGCAAAGACCTCCATAAAACATATTTTATTCCCCCAAACAATACAATGCAGCATTCAACATTTACCTCTCCAGATCCTCACAGTAATAACATGCTTCAGGTCAAGCACAGTAACAAAATCACTCAAAGCTCTGACAGCCAACAAACACAGTGCTTCTCAAGTACAGGTGAAATGTCCTCAGAATGGGAAAAGCTCAACTGTGCAGGCAACATGATCTTTCTTTTGTGAATTTAAAGACCCAGAAACATCCTACAAGGACAAGAGACATGCTAGGCATCCTTGAATTTCTAGCATGGCAACAATGCCAGTAATAAAAGGAAAGGAACACAAGAAGTTGTGATGGCTGTTCTTTCAATATAGTTTTCCCTGGCCAAAGGGATTGGAAAACAGAATTAAAAACCTCAAGTAGTAGATAATACTTTGGATATTATCAAGATAAGAGATTTAGATACAACAATAAGGAGGCTGATATCACAACTCAAATGGTGTATAATATATCTGTAGTTTTTGTGTGTACTGCTTATGATTTTAATATATCTTAAGCAAGAATTATAGACTAATAAATATTGTATGTGCTAACCATGTACAAAGAAATTTTAAGCCTTTCCTACATTATATTTTTTCTCTTGCACTGAGCATACCATGCAGGAAACACAAGTAACCCACTCCTAAAAAGCCACTTCAGACAGATAATGTACAGTACATAATGCACTGACTAGAAGACCAATTAATGAAAAATACTAATAAGCTGTAATAGCAAAGGAAACAAATTACTTGTTTTCTATTACAGGACTTGTTATCTCTAGCTTTCCTCTTCTTCACTCAATAACAGTGAAAGAAAAATTTGAAAAGATAGTTTGCTCATCAAAATAAAATTAACATAATTGTAGCAGCAATAATGCTCTAAATTTGACTATCACTGTTTGCTGTCTTACTATATCATGAATCACTGATGTTACAAGTTTTCTATTAGCTGTAAAAATGTTCCTTCAAAATGATTGCTACATAAACACTGCAATTAATGATTAAGATAGGATATTGTTAATATGGCAAATAAGCAAAAGAAATTCTTAATGCAAAATGAAAGAATATATTGAAAATTATTGGAAATATTGGGAAAAAATGATGCAAAAAAACCCTGTTTCACTGCTTGGGAAGATAGCCTTGTGTCTATCTGAAATGCAGTTTCCTGATTTAAATTTGCATTCGGATGTAAATTCACATCCTTGTTTTCTTGACCAAAAGACAAATGTGATTATTACCATCAGTTTCTGTATTATTTAATTTTGATGAGTTAATAAAGTAAGTACTCATTCAGTGAATAAAAAGATTTATTGAAAATCCATGCCTTAGTCTCTTTAATAACTTCAAAATCTCTTCCCTCACCTTCTACACAATTTCAAAAATTAGACATGGCTCCTGTAGTATAAAGAGCTATTTCTGCACCATTGATGATTCAATTATATTCTTCCCAATAAGCCCAAAGTGAGTTGCAAAGCCAAAGTCATGAAACCTATGATTTGACAACATATCTGTAAATCTGCCTATTACCCTAGCATACGCAGAAGAGACCTGACAAATAGATTAATGAACACATTAATTCACATAGCTAAAAATGAGTTTAATAAAGATGTTTTCAGAAAGGTTAACCATAACACATCAGAATTTACCAGCAATGCTAGTCAGTTGTATGAGATGATCACATAAACATTTTTCTCAGAATTCAAAATTTTCTAATAGCTTCAGCAACTTTCATATTAAAGAAAAAATTATTAAAGATAGAATTTCAAATCATAGAATCATTAATGCTGGATGATTCAATGCTTAGGTATTCCAAGATCATTGAGTCCAACTATTAACCACCATATTCAGCAGCAAACCTTATGCCCACATTCCACATTTACAGGCCTTTTGAACACTTCCAGGAAGGGTGATTCTACCACTTCCCTGGGTAGCCTGTTCTAATGCCTGAAACCTGTATTTTCACATTATATTTTACTTGTTGATATTTTGGGTTGTCCAATGTCTAAACAATACAGTTTCTTACTCAATCGCCAGAAAATGGAGAAAGCCACCAAAGCCTGTTTTTCTGTAAAATCTTTTACAAGAGAACTGCCTGATGAGAATGTCTCTGGCAAAAGATGTAGTGCCTGGGCAGCATAAGTGAAGGAGATCTGAGCATGCAAAGACACACAAACTCATCCAATCTAATCCACCAAAGCTGCTTCTTCTAATGTTTCTTGGCCTACCTACTGTTACCGTAAAGACTCAATTCATCTGTAAGATCCTGACTTGGGCTTTTCTTTGACACTGTGGAAAACCTCTACAATACTGACAGGTTGCAAACACAGCACATGTTTTCCCGAGCATGTGGCTACAATACTCTTCCATTAAGAATCTGCTAAAGCAGCTCAATCACACTGATTTCAGTGTGACCCTCCATACATCAATGTTGTCTTGGTATCTTTTGTACAAAGTGACCATTACTGTTTTCCTCTTCTACTGAAACACGAAAGAGTGGCATTCTAAACAAGAATTATTTAGCCTCCAAGAACCTACTTGATTCTACAAAACATTTTTTCCAAACAAATGTGTAATTGCATGAGTCTTTCCTGCCCCTCATACCCTCTGGCACAAGAGCTTCCACCTCCACTGATACCCCAGTGCCTTCTCCAAAGAGCCTGTTCCCCATCAAGCATCCTTGGGTGCTCCGAGGAGGGTTGCCATACCAACCAGCACTTGGCTTTCTGCAGGCAAAGAGAGCACAGTTGACATAGCAACCAGCCAAAGCAGCTCCTCTGCTGCTTTTCGGGCACAGGTGGTGGTCACTGCAGTGGAATTGAAGCTTCTGAGCAGGAATGAAGGGAGCAACCAGGTGCCCTGAGGGGTACTGCCCCTAGCACATTCCTGCCATGGCCAGTGGAGCTCACTCTTCAAAATCTGAGTATTGGCTCTTTCCTCTCTGCTCCTCTGCCCACCCCAAACTGATGGGGATGCTTTCCTGCTCTTGGGGTGTTCTCTCATCTCAACATCAGGGGACACCAGCTGACAAGAAAGCAATTGCTTGGGGCGAACTTGGGAAGGCAAATATAGAGTAGAAACAAGTTCCTGCAAATATTTAATTTCGGGGACATAAGACAACAGGAAGACAACCTGGGCTATTTAGTCCCTGACAGATAAGGGTGGGGGGAGAATACTCCAATATACCTTTTCTGATTCAGAGTATCACAGGTATTACAACACCACAGGCTTCTCAGTAATCAGGAATTTCTATTCCCAAAGGACTGGCCAAAGGAAAACTAACACACACCTTCACACACCATGGGTATAACACTCTCTGACCCAGAGCAGAAAGCTAGCAAAAAAAAAAAAAAAAAAAAAAAAGTATGGTCCTATACATCCTTGAAGAGCTGTCCAAAGAATTTGTGATAAATTGATAAATTACAATCAAAATCCACTTGCTGATGGACAGATAGAATAAAAAAATCAGTATCTGATAGGTCTCTCCTAAGACAGAGGAATAGAAATGCCAGATGTATAGATGCTGTTCTTGAAAACTCTCAAAGAGATCAAGCCACAAAAAATACCACCAAATACCCTTTAAAAAAACATACAAAAGAAAAATAATGCTAGGCTAAGTGATTCACTGAACTTGTTTCAAGAAGTACATTTTAATGCCAACAAGACCTCATGAAAACAGGTACATTTAATTGCACTAATTGAAATCCTGCTAACAACATACAGGGAAGAAAAAATCAACTCATATCAGCTGTCAGCTGGTTCCCACGATTGAGGCAGCTGACCTTAGAGAGATGGGAACTGACAGCTAATGGATTGTGCCTCCTACACAGTAACAGGATGTGCCACCAGTGAATTGGAGAAATCAGCTACTGCCCTATAATCTTAAAGCTGTAGGTTTACTTTTTTTTCAGTTTGGAGGTATGAAAAAAGGTTAAAAATTTGGGATATACCAGGAACCCATTTTAGAGAATGCTGGACTTCTCATGCTTCTACTTTATTCTTTCCATAAATACATAATCTTACATCTTTCCTTTGTATTTCTTGAATTATCATTATAAATCTGGAAGGAAGAAAAACCCTCTGAGAAAGCCCTGTAAGTTGATATTGTCATATTTATTTTCTATTTATTCAGGCCTTCCAACTTTTTAGACTATTGAATGCATGCACTCTTTGTGTCTGTAAGGTGTTCTAGCACAGACCCTAAAGTTGGGCATACACAGATGTGTTTTAAATATTATGACCATAAATACATAGCTCCATGCCCCTCCTATTTTCTGTGATTAAACATGAAAAACATTCAAAAAAATTTCAGTATACAGTATTTCACGCTGAAAAGTCTAGGGTTTTTTTTTGTCATCACAGAATTGTAAAAAGACCATTGTAAAGGTACTTGTAGATATTTTTTTAAATCACACCAGAGTCCACAAAAAAAAAATCAAAAGTATATTTAGGAACAGAGAGCTGATGGATACATGCACTTGGATGAAATTACATATCTGTTCACATCCACACTTTTTGGAAAAAAAAAAAAACAACAAAAAAGTAGTATTTACTCCACTGTGGAAAGAATTCCTTAAATTTTCTCATCTCTCAACCTATCCATTTGCTGACTCTGAGAGCCAGCCAATCTCACTGGCACTGGAGCACCAAGGTTGACACCCAAAGTTCTATTTGCTGTCTGTAATTATCTGAAAGAGCAGACACTCTTACAGGAAAACCCATTCAATGCAGACACAGTGAACAAAACACCCTTTGAGAAAGAGAGCAAGAACACATTAGCCATCAAATGCTTTAGCTATGCTAAACTTGAAACATAACCTGTGTATTTTCAGTACCAGGCCTGGAGGGCATCCCCACACCCTGCCAGAGCCAAGGGCCCAGCACTCCAGATCAGCCCCCTGGGTCCATCAGCTCCTTCCACAGCCCTTCCCCAGCCAGCCCTGGGCCCATGACTTGTCCCCAACCCCAGGGAGGTGCCCACACCCCGGCTGGGGCTGTCCTGCTCTGGGCTGGGGATGGGCCCTGGCTGCCCATTGCCTCTCTGCCTTTCATGAGGATCACCTGCCACTACAGACACTTTGGCCACTGTGGCTCTCTCTGTGTAAGAGGGTGGTTCATTTGTACCAGGCTTTTATCTGCTCATTTCAGAGAAGGGAACAAACTGGAAGAGATTTATGCACAGTGGCTGAGGATTGCAAAGGTGATGCCTGAACTATCCTCTGCTGCCTCCTCCCTTCCCTCCAGATGTGTCACTCACACTGCCTGCCAGCTTCTCTCACATCTTGCTTTTACTCCATCCCTAATGCTAATTCCAACTCTACATCTTACATTACCGAAATTAGATGCATGCTAAGTCAAAAGGAAAACATGCATTTTCTCACAACTCATTACAGTGGGTAGAACAAACTCACCCTGTTACATGGCAATGCTCCTGAAACTCAGCAAAGCACAAAATAAATAAATGGACAACCCTCCAAATGCTGCACCCAAGAGAACATATTGCAAGCATACATGATATTTAACATCCACACAAATTTCTTGCTGTACAGAGACCTGTGGAAGAAGTGGAAGAGAGCATGTCCTTCTGACAGTGTCCTTTAAAGATCAGCCTGTGAGTGATTTTATAGAGAAATATCCTGCCCAAGGAGGGTCTCCCCTCTTGCAGTAGGATCTGAACATCCTGCAAAGATCTGCTAATAACTTTTGGAAGGGAATCAAAATGTGCAATTGCAAAAAGAAAAAGGAGGAGAGTTTCAAACTACAGTGCTGCCTAACTCCTTATGCCACAAACAGTATGGACTGTAAGACAGATATGTCCAGGGATCTGTGTCTACTTAGGATATTTAGAGCAAAACTGATGCTGTAGCAGATAACTACTTTCCCCTTTGTGTGAACCTCATGCAGTTCAATAAGGCCAAGTGCAAGGTCCTGTACCTGCACCAGGGCAAACCCAAGCACAAATACAGGCTGGATGGAGAAGGAATTGAGAGCAGCCCCGGGGAGGAATGGGGGATGCTAGTGCCTGGGAAGTGGAACATGATCCAGCAATGTGCACTCACTGCAAAATTCCTCATAGGTGAACGTGCTAGGTGAACACTGATTTCAAAGGCACACCTTAAATTCAGAAGCACAGGCAGGGAAAAGTTATTTACAGAAACTGAGTTGTCTTTCCCACAGGTACAGCCTATAACCACTGCTCGATTACTTACTCAATTCATCTACTATTATCAA
The DNA here is from genome assembly GCF_014805655.1 of Passer montanus. NCBI lineage: Eukaryota > Metazoa > Chordata > Aves > Passeriformes > Passeridae > Passer > Passer montanus. Next base: position 5,298,777 of record NW_024370595.1, on the reverse strand, counting down.
ATATCTCAGAAGCAGGAAGTGCATTTATGAGGCAAGAAACCACTTTCCCCACGAGGCCTTTGGGTGGAAAAAAATGTGTCTGTGTAAATCAGGATAAACAAAGTACATTATATACCATTGCTTTCAGATAGAGGATAGTATTCTGCAGAGTCGCTCAGCTAGGACGACCAGGTGACCTCCCAAATATGAAAATTATATCCTTGACCATCTATCTACCTCTGCTCTTGCTCCAGCTGTGTCTTTCCTGCTGGCTTCAGACAATGACATAGGAATGGAGGGTTTACACTCATCAGGAACTGGACAAGCTTTGCACAAAGTCTTTACAGAAAAATGGGATTCAAATAAAGCTTCTGTAAGTAAAAACCAGGAAGGTCACTGAAGGAGGAGACTGAATTAAAGACTAGAGGAAACTTAAAAAGGTACAGAAGAAAATCTGGCTTTGGGATATCATAGAGGGGTGAAATTATAAAAAGCTTTATATCCTTGAGAAGAAATATAGAACAGAAGTTCATAAAACTCAGGTAGGACACAAGCTCATTCTGTGTCCAAAAATACCATTTAAAGATAGCATAGAAAAAATAGCAACCAGATCAAATACATGTATACAACTATTTAAATGCTACAAGTTTTAAATTAGATAAAGAAATGAGGACACTTCATTTTAAGTGACAATATTGACCTAAAAGGAGCATGAAAGACTTGATGGAAGGAAAGGCAGTCAGTGGAAACTACAAACTACACGGGCAAGAAAAAAAGGATGCAGTATATGTTAAAGAATGCTTTGCATCAGATAATTGTTCTGAACGTTGCACATTATGGATTAAGAAACCAGGACTACAGAGAAAGCAGGACTATTAGAAAAAGCTGTCACTCCCTAATCAGGATGACAGTGGTGTGAGTGAGGTACCAAGAGAGATTTAAAAGACAATAAGAAAACAAATTAGTAATCAGAAACTTCAATCACCCCCACAGAGACTGGGTAAATGTCAGGTTGGGGTGTGATGATTTGTGGTGTAAATGACACCACAAATGACTGATTCATGGAGAAGCTTTTGCTAAAAGCTGAAACAAGCCAAGATACCCCTGACTGGGTTCTGAGAAATGTGCAAGTCATGGGGCAAAATGCTGTGACAGAAACACTGCTCAGTACCCTGATGGAAATGGGAAATTCTCTTTTTAAACTGAGAAAATTACTAAATTACTAAAAATACTAAATTAACATAAAAATAGTTTTTTAAAATAAAAAACTTGCTTCAAAGTTGGAGAAGATTGTTTACAGTCACCATAATATGATTTTTTAAATATCAAAACCAACTGTTGAATAACAAACAAACAAAACCCAGCATGTTTATTTTATTACAACTAAAAATATGTACTTCAAAAATCAGAAGCCACATCCAAAGGAGAAGAAAATAGCTAAGAAGATATACAAGAAAAGAAAAATAAAAAAGCAAGATAAAATTGCCTAAGCATTAATGTTTTAAAGGCATAAACACTTACTATAAATCATCAAATGATATTAAAAGAAAGCCTTGTAAAGCAAGAATGTTTTACATTTACATTGTTAGTGACCAGACATAAGACAAGAAACAGAGACCAGCGGTTTTTGCAGCAGTGGGAGGTCACCTGCAGACCTGAATGAAGATGTTTGCAGGCCTGCATCATCCTCATAAATATGACAGACAGCAGATGAACACTGAGGTACCTACATTTGCTACAACATTTCTTTGAATAGTAAAAATGAGAGGTGTGAGTGTAAGGAGGTGCAGAAGGACAGCAGCAATCTGTATGCCACAGTGATAAAAAAAATCAGTGCTGATGCAAAGTAATACACATGGGGAAAAAAGAAAAAACAGTCCTACCTATGGACTAATTTGTAGGTTCTGAGCTAACTATGGCCACTAAGGAAAAAAAATTGTGGTATTAACCAGCTTTTTTGTGAATAAATCAGTTCAGTGTTCTATACAGCCAATATAAGCAAACATTCAAACTATTTGGAAAAAGAGATTAAAAGGCCAGTTTGAATAGAGCTCTGAGCAACCTGATCTAGTGAGTGGCATGCCTGCACATGGTGGCAGGGCTGGAAACAGAAAATCTTTACGGTCCAACCCAAACCATTCTATGGCTCCTGAAAGTGTTGAAGTAAAAAGGAAACTTCATGTCAGTGCATCATTTTGGTTGACTTACACATTGAATACTGAGTACAGTTCAGACCCCTGATCCCACCAAGGCAGAGCACAGCAAGGTACAAGGAACTACAGGAAGAGGAATGAAGAGCACAAAACTCCATATAAAACCAGACTAAACATGCAAGGACTTTTCTGCCTACAAAAGAATCAACTAAGTGATAAATTGAAGATATCTGTAATAACGTTGTGGAGGAGGCCAACAGATATTTACTCGTCCTCACTTGTAAGAAACAGAGACCAGCAAATGAAATTACAAGATGTTGGGCTCTGAACAACTGAAAGGATGCTCTATTTTTACATATGTATATGTATATGTACATGTATCTGCATGTTTAAACTAGGTGGTTCTTACCCACTGCTTGACACCAAAAATAAGCAGATGTCCCAGGAAGCCCCTGAGCAGTTGCATAGTTTGATGCTGGCAGAATATCAGAAAACTAACATAACTTAGTCTAAACCTACTTTTATACTATGCTAGAGCATTCATCATTGCCCATAGCAGGAAACTGAATACCAAGAAAGGCAGATCTCAGGTTTAACTTCATTTCTCATGTCTTTATCTTCTTGGAGCATGCTATGAAGCCATTTAGGACTCTGCAGTGTTGTTCAGGAGCTGATGTGACTGTCCTGTGGTGTTAATAAGCAATGCTGTCAGGGCTGACAACTTATCTTTCCCAGGGGAAAGGAAGTAGAAGTTGTAACCTGAAACACTTATACAATCCATTTTTGGTCCAACTGCATATGATGATTTTGAACATGAGATTGTTGCAAATAGCACAAATATGTCAATGTAGAATATTTTACTGCCTGTCAAAGCTCAGAAATTATTTTAGAGTTACTTCTTTAATGATTTTGAGAGATACTCATGTTCACTTTAATTTGTCTAGCATCTGCTCCTGGCAAATGTAAGCAGATGTGTCTAATTATTACCTTTTGATACTTGTATATGCATAGCATGAGTAAGATCATGAAGAAAACAGACTTTTGCGAAGAGGAGCCAAAATACCTTTGAAGCCAATGACATGGCAATGAATCAGATAGCTAAAATATCTATTTCATAGTTGTGAATTTGGCAAATAATCACAAGCCATACATTATTCCAAGAGAAAACATAGTTTGAAGATGATAGATACATATGTAAATGTAAATTAGGCTGGAGCTCGACATCAAAACTGTGTTCTTTCCAAATTAAGTTCAATAAATCATAGAATATCCTGAGTCAGAAGGGATCTAGAATCATCGAAGTCCAACTCCTGATGAGTTGATCAACAGGGGTAATATCCTTGACTTTATTTTTCAACTGTAACACTATTCACATTTTATTTCAGCGGGTTTTGCCTATTGAAAGATTTTGAATTGGTTAAAACACCAGTTAAAATGGTGCTTTTTAACACAACATAACAATTACAGGCAGAAGTTTAACCATAAACCCCCTGCAGAACCTCTAACCCCACAACTGCTTGTGCAGCTTCTTCACCTCCTCCAGATACATCTATAGTTGAATTTTGGGCCACTTGTTGACAGTGCAGCTCCTGGACTTGCTGCTGTGTCCAGCAACAAATTGCTAGAAAGTCTCTGGAATCTTTGGGGTTATAAAAGGTATGTCAGAAAGGGAGTGTGGTGGGTTTCTAGGGTGATATGATCAGGAAAAGCTGAAATCTGACAACTGCTGTGAAAGCAATGCAGCCTCAAATCAAGAGGTTGCGCTATTCACACCAAATACAAAGTTGGTTATGTTACCTCATACACACAGATCATTCCAGCAAAGGAGGAAATATTTTATTTATAAAGTATCTATTAAAACCACAGAAAAATTCTTTTAGTAGTTTAAATTTTAAGAATGCTTGTTTCACTATTATGTCACCTGGTTTTGTCCACAGTATGCAGACAAAATTACTCTGCTTATGATCAAGCATAAGCAATGCTTGGTGATAATGCATAATGCATGACCAATACATATTAAAATTTGTACATGGTACAAAACTTGTAAATAGTTAAAATTCTGCTATATGAGAAAGATGTACCTAAAACCAAATTGCATGCCAATACAGATCATTATAGAAGCTAAACATAATTGTTCCTCCACCTTATTGTACTATATTCAAATTTGATCCTGTTTCTATTTATACAAATACTTTTCCTCCACTATTGGCTACTTTTTGTAACAGCTACTATAGTGTTTATCTTTTTCAAATTAGTTTTGCAATTTTCAGCTACGAGCAGAAACAGAATTATCAAATTATGAATTGTATAAAATGAGAACATAAAGTAGCCCGTATCTCTAACTCAGAAACTAAATGTAAATCTATGTGTGATATAATCTACATTATCTCTTTCATATTTGTCCAGGTTCATCTCGCAAAGAATTCATTCTTATATGACCAGCTGTTCTACACGGTCCCAAATCCAGCAGCTCGCCTTCAGAGTAGAAGATGCAGGATATTGAACACATTAAACTATCTGATGCTATAGTGAGAAAAGAGATCTCAGAAATTTGGCTGTAATGACAGAAATGGATGCATTTGAAAATCATGGCTGATTGATTATCTTTTACAACTAACTAACAAATGTGTTTACACTAAAAAAAGAACTGACTTTCTTTGAACTCAGACTCTGTTCCCCAGCTAAGTGATTTATTCTATGTTTAGAAAAAAGCCTTTGCTTGAGTTATTGATCAATGCATTATTACTACAATAGCATGACATGGTAGACATATTGCAAATGGATTAATAAAGTGGGTCCCTGATTATATAATGACTAAATACAAATATGAAGAATTTATCTTCCCTACCAGGAGCACAGATTATACACGCATTTGTACGTGCACACATGCAGTCTTTAAATCCTGGTTCTGTGCTACTGCATATGAGAGAGACACACAGTGCCTTTCAATCACACTAACTCATCTTTTCAGTAACATAGCTTGCCTACTTAGGATTTAAAAAGGTTCTGGGTTATAGTCAACATTTCAAAAAAACTAATTTGTGATTATTCACAAGCCACCTGAAATACATGAAGGATTGAAGCTATTGTTTCAAAACCTTTACTTGCGGCTATGAATTCTAGAAGGCTAATTTAATTAGAAGTGATTTTTAAAATATCACTAGGCAATATTGCTTTTTTTGAGAAGAAGTATTTATTTCACATACTTCAAATTTTCAAAATCAATTGACATTTCTTTGCAGGAATAGTCTTCAAAAGTCTACAAAATGCAATGCCATTTGGGTGTTTCCATTAAAGAAAATGACAAATTATATTGGAAAACTGTGGAAAATTAGCCCCTGCCTTTCATAAGACTAGACTTTCCTTGACTGTCATAGTTTGGGGTACACTTCAGTTACTCTACTAAGTTCTCCTTTCAATCAAAAGGAATGAAATTATTTGAAACAGGGGAACACAGAAAAGGAAAGTTGCATGCCCAGGGACCGAAAACAATAGCTGATTAGTCAGTAGAAATCATAGATGATGAAACTGGCTATTTTGGACAGTTACAAGAGCACCAGGCATACGTACCTAGTGATATTGATATTTCATATCAATTAAATGCATAGGTGAAAGATGCTACTGTAATCCTAGCATGCAGCAGGAGATGGAAGTCAAGGTGCTACTGCACAAGGTACTGGTTCAAATTTCCTCTAAAATACGTTGAAAAGTTCTGGCCACCTTTCTTCAAAAACTTCAGCTGAGACAAGTGCAGGGGAAGGACTAATGAAAGCCCAAGGGAAGAGAGCACCTGTCTTCTGAATGAAACACTGGCTTGTTTAGCTCAGTGACATGAAAAATGGATTGTATGGTGACTCCAGCCGTGCACTACATGCACTGTTTCCTTTCAGACTGAGTAACCAGAGATGGACAGATCATGTGCATCCACATCTTAGCAAAACACACTGTCAGCATGTATCTGCTTTATTTACTTTGATCCTAAGGAAGGAAATACTCAGATGTAATTGAAGACAGTGTACAACTGATTGCCACAAGAACCACCCACGCACAGTTCTTCATCATTTAGCATTAACCTTCCACAGAAACTCCAAAAAACCTCCAACTTTTATTAAAAAATAACCAACATGGCCTTTCTTTTTTTCTTTTAAAGGTGTTTAGGTGCAGTTAGGATGTAGGCTCCTAAGCCACCTATGATCTTGAACTCCTTACTGAAGCTCTATGGAAGCAAATTGTTCAAATTTTAATGAGAATTCATTAGAATAATGTAATCAGATATTTTTTTTATTTATTAGGAAAAAACAATTAACTATACTTAGAGACATTAATTGCCTAATTAATGTTGATCTGATTCATTGGTTGCTGTCATTGATTGCTACTACTGAAAGATCGAAGTGGTGATAAAACCAAAAAATCTGAACTAATCCTGAAGCTGTGGGACTTGCCCAAGCACTCTTAGGGCTAAAGTCACAAAGGTACTTTTATATATATAACAATCCTGCTAAAGTGTGTATTTCACACTGCACACACATGCATTTGGAAACCAAAACACAGACCTCAAGAGCAGTGAAACCACGAGCACAAAGTCTGCTGATACTGGAGGGCTGATAGCAGCAAGCAGCGCCTATGCAGCCTGGGGAGACACCATGGGGCTGATGGGCTGCCTGACCAAAAACAGTGACATAAAGGCTCAGGAGTATGAGAAAGGGAGACAAGACCCTGCTTTGAGGGTGCAGTTTCAGTAGCCTGATGAGTCAGGAGACAGGAGCTGCAGCCTTTGTGCTCTTGTGATTTGAACCGCAGAGTTTCCGAGGAGTGGTCTAATGGCCCAGTACCAGGTCCACGTGTGACTGATTTACAGGGAAGAGCCCATGAGAGGGTGATGAAGAAAGAAGACACAAAGCAGTGCTAACACTCTTCTTTGGCATCCCAACACCTTGCAAAACCAGAGTGTAAGCTACAACACAGGTATAAGCAGTTTCTGCTTTCAGACTGTTTCTACATCATCATGTCAGGATCATGTTTTAAGTATGCTTATTCTGGCATTCAAGGGTTATGCTCAGTTTTGACTGAAAGGAAGCATCACATGGAGAAAGTATTGACAAAAACCTGGAACAACAGTGATGGTGTGCAGCTTACACTCAAATACTGCTAATTTTGCACTTAGATAGGATGAAAGCACATTCACAGCTTTAATGGAGACCTCTGGCATGTCCATGCCCAGATAAGCATTCTCTAGAACACAGTCACAGCAGAAGAGCTGCCCATTTAAAATTATTTCTATCATGTGATTCAGATTCTGGACTGAGCTCAAACAGACAATTTACAGATAATGGGCCACATTCAGCTAATGTGATGCTATTAGAACTCTACAAGTTCTGATGGGGTTGTACCATCATCTCCTGTGTAAAGGAGATGTTAATTTCTCCCAGTAAACAATAAAATAATGATTTATGTTGAATGCTATGATGCAAGATTAAATACAACCCAAAATTATACATGTATTTTTCCCTTCTTTCAGGGAAAGCATTTAATTGGCTTTTTCTGTTGTGTTCAGCCTGCTGAACATTTCTTCCTCCTTCTATAAACTGTGTTTCTGCTCAGGCAAATTTTTCATTTATTGATTCTTTTCTTTTTATTATTCAATCTACAATCATCCATTATATGGTCTATGTCACTTGAGTTTTATCCTTTTTGTCTTATTTTTGTTTCTGAGTATATCTAATTTGATCTGTGCTTTTAAATGCATTTCTCCTTCCATGGAAATCATATTTCTTCCTCTAAATGTATTCCCCCATACTTGTTTCTGCCACTGTGTGCTTTTTAGATTACCTTTGTTACAGTATTATCAAACCAGAGCAATAGATTCCTCCTTGTTTCTCTGCTGTGGATTTAGTCTGGATTCACACAGATATAACAGTGCAGAAACTGAAATAGAACATTTTAAGGTGTTGGGATCAATCTTTTTCCAGAAGCCAGTATTTGTATTTATGTAAATGTGTTTTAATAAATATTTCTCGTCCTTCTGAAAGTGCTGTGAATAACAAGCAGCCATGGAATTCTGCAGGGGTGGTCTTAGAAATTTTGCTGCTCTCTGGCTTTTATGATTTTTCTGTCCATCAACTGTGTTTATTCACTGTTAGATGTAGCCAGTTTAAATCTCACTAATCTAAACTTCTCTAAAACACAATGGTAGTAATTATAACACCCTGCCTTGGAAAAAAAAAATATTTGAAGCCACCTAAAAACTAACCAGTTTATCAATATGCTCAAGTCTTTACAAATTATCTGAGCTACCTGGACTCATGTTTATCAGAACCATAAATTCAACAGACAGAAGGAAGAGAAAAGACTAAAAGACTTCTGAAGTTCAACCAGAAGCATTCTGCATTTTGTTCTGATTTACATGCAGGTAAAAAAGGTATATGGCTACTGATCCCTCTCTTTCTAGGAGCTTCCAAGAGCTGACACTGCTGTGTGTTTTAATGTTGAATTGCATTAGGAGGAGGAATATTCACTGGTTCATTCAGGTCTCACCACCTGGATATTTATGGATACAGCATTAAGGAAATGGCACTTAGCAGTCTGGAGATTTTCCTTTGAATTATATAGATTTCAGACCAGTCTCTCCAAAAGATCTCAGGATAACCGTTGAGAATAATTAAAGCATTCATTATCAAGCAATGAATCACAGTAGATTGCAACCAAACTAATCTAATGCAGGGACTGCTGACTAAAAGACTTCTGAAGTTCAACCAGAAGCATTCTGCATTTTGTTCTGATTTACATGCAGGTAAAAAAGGTAAATGGCTACTGATCCCTCTCTTTCTAGGAGCTTCCAAGAGCTGACACTGCTGTGTGTTTTAATGTTGAATTACATTAGGAGGAGGAGTATTCGCTGGTTCATTCAGGTCTCACCACCTGGATATTTATGGATACAGCATTAAGGAAATGGCACTTAGCAGTCTGGAGATTTTCCTTTGAATTATATAGATTTCAGACCAGTCTCTCCAAAAGATCTCAGGATAACCGTTGAGAAATTATCGAGCAATGAATCACGGTAGATTGCAACCAAACTAATCTGATGCAGGGACTGCATTTCCTTATTTGTTGCCTTCATAAACAACATATATCACAACTTTCCCAGGATGCTGAGACTTCCTTCAGATGGATTAGCCAAACTATTTCTAAGCAATTTTTAAAAATCCATTCTAAAAATAAGTAATTCTATTCTGAATATAGCACCCTTACTGAACATTTTGTTCTTTTAGTCTTCATATGTTGCATCTTTTCTGATCAATTCATTCTTTACTGAACATTTTATTCTTTTACTCTTCATATGCAAGGAAAAAGTTGACACCTTTTACTCAAAACGTACTAAAATATTCTGGAGTGTACACACTTTCGCTTCACTGATCACTTTAACTGTGAAGTTGTTACCAGAAAGTTTTAATCAGAAATTCTTCAGCAATCTTGGTCCAGCAAGTTCTAAACTACAAAGTAACTTCCAACAGTCTTTGCTGTTTTCTGTCTCAGAAGAAAACTGGAACAATCATAAAACCATAAAAATTCAGCCCTAACATGTTAAACCTGCAGTGCAGTTTTTACTAGGGCCTCCAACCATAATGTTGAAATCCCATTCATTTTGTGTAGCTGTCACACCACAAGAAAAAGCAGCTTTGCAGAGAACACCACAACTGATTTGTACCCCTTTGCACGTGTACAATTTAGTTACAGTCTAGAAATAATCCAAGCAGCAGAGATGGAAACTGTTTGGAAATACAAATGTTCTGTTGCAATGAAGTCAGCCTGGCTTGAGGGGTTGAGCTCTCTCCTGTTTGGCAATGCAAGATGCAAATATTTTGGTTATCTATTGCTGTCACATGACACACTGTCACTAGCTGATAGATTTTAAACCAGTAGAAATGAAAGGAGCACAGAATGACAGCCATACGCAATAAATATTGACCCCAAAATATTTACGTAATACATTATCATTGAAGCTGGAGGAAAAAACCCCAAGCTCTAGCACACTTTCCTTAAGAAGCCTTGCAAGTATTTCAGTCAAATGGAGATACAGCATTTTTGCAGTTACGCTTTTCACCAAAGAACACCTCTGATGAAAGAACAGAAATAGCTGAAACACTAGGAGGGCAGCACTTTCACATGATTCAGTTAAGCAAGAAAAATTATGTGTCATAGCAGTGCCTGAAACAATTTGAAAATGCAGATGTTGGCGATTTAGTATCTTCATAAATATCCATAAGAAAAGCAGAAAGGACCAAAGTAAAAATCATAGAATCACTCAATAGTTTGGGTTGGAAGAAACCTTAAAGACTATCTAATTCCAACCTCCCCACCATGGGACACCTTTCTCTACCTCAGGCTGCTCAATGCCCCATCTAGCCTAGCCTTTCAACACTTCCAGGGATGTGGCACCCACAGCTTCTCTGGGCAAACTGTTCCAGCACTTCATCACCCTCAGAGGAAAGAATTTCTTCCTTCTATCTGAATCTACTCTCTTCCAATCTGAAGCCACTCCCCCTGGTCCTATCACTACATCCTTGTACGCAGTCCCTCTCCAGCACTCTAGTGGCCCCTTTAGGTACTGGTGCCATACGGTCTCCCTGGAACCTTCTCCAGGCTAAACTGTCCCAACCGTCTCAGCTTTACTACACAGGAGAGGTGCTCCATCCCTCTGACCATTTTGGTGACCCTCTTCTGAACTCCCAACAGAGTTCCTTGTCTTTCATGTGGTGGTGACCTCAGAGCTGGATGGAGCACTCCAGGTGGGGTCTCACAGGGGCAGAGTGGAGGTGGAAAATCACATCCCTTGACCTGCTGGTCACGCTGCTTTTGATGGAGCCCAGGATATGATGTGCTGGTCCCAATACTGACCCCTGAGGAATGTCACGGGGACACTGGGCAGTTTACTGAGACCATCCAGACAATGCTTCATCCACTGAGTGGTCCACTTACCAAATCCATGTCTTACCAGTTCAGAGAAGAGGAGCTCATGTGGGACAAAGTAAAATACTTTTCTAGGCTTGTACTATCAGTGAGGAGACCTCTGCATGTGTAGTCCTGCAAGAAAACCAAGACCCACAGATGGGGTTTTGGGTGGAGTGCTTACAACTTATTTCTGAACACAAGGGGGATTTCTCTTCTATCCACACAATGGGACCAGGAAAACAAGACTTTTCAAATACTCTTACTTTTGTGTGTTTCCCTTGTAAATAAACACCCTTGCTAGACCAGACAACACCAAACACGTTAATTTCCCTTTCTCACCAAAAAGGTAATGAGATCCAGTACGCTATCACTCTGCATGAATCTCAACACAGTAATATCAAACGTGCTGCTACAGTTGTAATGATTAATTAACTAATATTCTAATATTCACAAACCAGATTTCACTATTTAGTATTTACAAAATTGATTCTGTCTGGAATACACAATATCAAACATCAGATGAATGGAGAAGATGTTCAGAGACATGTTCAGAGGCTGTTCATATATTGTTGTATTTTAATATGCTTGAAATAATTTTCCAGAAAAACTTTACTTTTCACCTCAAATGCTGAGACATACACCACTGCTGAAGCAGAGATAATTGACACCCTGTGGATGCAGAACAGACACAGACAATTTTGCTTTATACATGCAATATAAAAAAAAGGTAAACAAAGGAATTCCTAATTACCTGTGTATTGAACTCAAGGGGTGGCTGAGTCAGCTCATTCCTAGAGCTATGCTACAGTTTCAGTGATTCCCATCCAGTAAAACATCAGTCTACAACAACTGGAGTATGTGGTTAAAATGCAAGATTTGTGAATTTCCTGCTCATAGAAAATTTATTATCTTATGAAATAAAATCAATTTAAAAACAAGTTGCCTGCTTAAGAAATAGCAATCTTTAGCTTAATGCCTTTGCTGAGGGTAGCAGGTAAAAACACCTCTTTTTTTCAGAAGCACTGACTGCCATTTCAGTGCAAAAAATAGAAAGCAGTAAAATGTCAGCTGACACAATGAATATCTGTATAAAAGCAATGATACAACTTGGCTAAAGCTAGGGAGATGTATGTGATAGCTAAGGGCAGTAGAGCTGTCAGCCTGCTATGCAGATTTTATTATATTTCTTATTAAAAAAAAAGAAACATCATTTATATTGTGCACTTCAGATACAATATTTTTGCATTTGTTAGTGCTTACTTTTCTATCAGCACTATTACTTTGTCACTGAAATAAATTTGAGGTATTAGCAGCCACAGAATAAAGGTATGCAACAGGATGTAGACTTCATTAACTGGCATCTGCTTGTAGACTTGTTCAATTAAATCAGGTCAATACAAATGTTAAAGCAAATTTGATCAAAAAATAATCTTATTTACTTAGATAAACAAAATAATTGCATTAATCAAACCAGAGCATCTGCCAAATTTCCATTATGTCAGTTTTAGTGAAGAAGCAATCCCAAACTCCATGGGCAGCCACTCTAACGCTTCTGAGGATATTTGACCTACGCAAGTGCACATCATTTGCATCCCCATAAACATGAGAAAAACACATTTCTTTCTTACATCTGTCCTCTTTTGGTAGCTTTGGACTATTATGTGACCTCTCCTACCAATATAATCTAGCTGGCACTAATTCAAAGAGCTTTTCCTGCCAAATAGTTTTCCCTATGACAAAAAAGCTTCCTACTTCTCCTTCTGTACTCCCACACATATTTGCATCCATCTTTGATAGCCTGTGGACTACCAAGCCCTAGCAAACACTCAAAAAAGTTTGCAGAAAATAAACTCTTTCAGCTGCAGAAAACCAAATTCAAAATGTTTTTATTGTCTGAGAAAATATGTTAATATTCATACTGTCCACTGCAGTTGATTTGATGTTGTTGCTCTCTATGACAGTACATAAAGACCATGAGCTCATAAAAACAGGACAAGGATTAAAAGAGTATCTAAATGTCAAATAACTTAGGTAAACTGGGGTCATCAGTAAACACCATGGTGAAGCCAAAATGTATTTTCCTGGTACACAATGCTGATGTGACAACAGATAAGAACAGGTGAGACTAGTAGCAAATTATGTAAACCACTTCCTACTGATACCAGTACAAGCCCTCACTTTTTTTTACAAAACAAATGGCATCATATAAAAGCAGGATACAAAATCAGTGACAATGACTGGTAGGAGATTTTATTCCTGTTTTTCTCTTAATGAAGTGACATCACAAAAAATTATAAATAAAAATAAGAAAATACCCAACAGACACTGTAAACTTATACTATGTAAGAATTCAACATAAATTCAGCTAGATCTATAATCCTACCAGTTCTGCTTCAATGTTTGTGTGTACACATTGCTTGAAAGGATATATACATAAAAACCATAACATTTTTTCCTGAAATCTGTAAAATGGTCATGGAAGCACATTTGTTCTGAAAAACAACCATTACAAATATGAGAAAGCCTATTCAAATCTAGGACTATAAAGACTCAATATGAAATAAATTAACTTAGAAAAGTTTGGGCTTTGTTCCCAAACAGTACTTATTTTAGGGTCTCATAAGACTTTTTTCAGTGACTCTAGAAAATTATTCCAGTCCACAATATACTGTCTTTAAGTGTATTACTTATGGCTCATTTAGTGCTCAAGGTTGTGCTTTTTCAGAGTGCTCAGAATTTGGCATCCAAACACCAGTTCGTGACCTTGTAATTCAGTAACCCATCTCACATCTTTTACAAAAAAAAAAAGAACAGATTCACTCTACAGGATATTGACATAAGAACACTGAATGTTTGGCAACTTCAGGCAACCAGACTAAGAAACCATTTTCTGAACCATCTAGTATCTTGCTGACTAAAACAGCTCATAATTTTCCCATTCCAAGCCATGACTTCTTTTTCCTTTACTCTTGCCTTTCTCCTGTCCCCTCTCCTTCCCTAACATCTGCTTTTCTTACTCCAGCTCTTCCCTTCTCTTTTTTTTTCTTCTTTTCTTATAAAAAATAGTAACATCCATCATTAGAACCACTGGGCAGCAAAGGCAGTGAAATGAAACTCAAGTGAATGTTGTGTGACAACAGGAATGATACTCCTTGAGCTCACCCAGGATACTCTTGCTGTATTTTAGTGCTAGTCTATCACATTCTTAATTCTCCAGCCCTGGCTTCCTCCTGAGCAGAGATGCACACAACCATTTCTCAGCAGGAAGATGTGATTGCATATTCCACTTACAGTTTCCATATTCTGAACATTTGTGATCACTGAAAAGCTCCTTCACTGCTGGTAATACCACATATTGCTGGATGCTAAAGAAGCAAAAGCTTCTGAGGAAAGAAATACATGCTATAATAAACATCTGAAATGAGGCCAGTCTTGTATTTTGTTTTATGAACAGTAATTCTAAATACAGGCTACACGGCAACCACATTTTCTTTTTCATGAATGACAGAAACAAGAAAAAGGAAAACCACTATTAATTCTTCAGAGACCATCAAGTCCTTAGGCCTAGGGTCATGCTGCTGTATTTTAAGCACTTACATGAATGAGATATGTAATTGCCCCAGGCCAGTAGAGAGGAATATTTAGATCTTTGACAAGCTGAAGCCTCTGAGGGGCACTTCCCTTTCCATTGACTGTATATGCAACCTAGGACAAATGCACTCATAATTTAGATGTCTCATATGAACCCCAATACAGATTTCATAGGCAAGTTACTCAGCCCGGACTAATTAGGGTTGAAACAAAGCCATCTCTGAACTAACTACTGCAGAATCCGAATCAAATGTCTATTGCAAATGCAGTTTTAGATTTGCTGTTCCAATTTGCACCACATAATTGAAAGCAACTACTGCCCATTTCAGCTCTTCCTTACATTTCTAGAGCTCAAGAGTTGATATTTGCTTGTAATGGGCTTCGAAAAAAGCTTTACATTTCACTTTCCTGATGCCTCTAAATATTCTGTTACAAGAAGGACTGTCTACTTATCCCTCAAGAAAGTAAACAGATAACTAACCTCTTCAAGTACAGCATATGTCTCTATAAATATTTCACACATATTTTGTTGTAGAAATAAAGGAAGAAATAACACACCCACTTCCACTAGAATTGATTCTGGCACTTACACTTGCCAGACAGACTCAACAACTACTGGACGAGCATTGGTGTGTGGCTGTCATCTTACAAATACACTTTAAATTCTAATCCCAAAGTTATAAATAAATAATTTGTATTTACAAGCCCTACCTTAATTTTGTTAGACTATCTAAATGTGTAATTCAATATTTATTAGAAAAGCTTTCTTGTTTGGTTGTTTTTTTTTTCATTTACTGAAAGGAAAAAGGAGGTAAGTGAACAAGGAAGGATCACACAATCAGTTAAGGTGGTAGAGATGTCCAACATCATTGAGTTCAATCTTTGACCAAACACCACCTTGTCAACTAGACCATGGCATTATCCCACATCGTTTCTTGAACACCTCCAGGGACAGTGACTTTACCTCTTCCCTGAGCAGCCCGTTCCAATGCCTGACCACTCTTTCCATGAAGAAATTTTTCCTGATGTCCAATCTAAATGTCCCCTGCTGCAGCTTGAGGTTATATCATCTCATCCTGCCACTGGTTGCCTGGAAGAAGAGCCTGACCCCCCCCCGGCTACAACCTCCTTTCAGGGAGTTGTAGAAATGACAAGGGCCCCCTGAGTTTCCTTTTGTCTAGGCTAAACAATCCCAGCTACCTCAGCCACTCCTCACGGGACTTACCCTCTAGACCCCTCACCAACTCCACTGCCCTACTCTGGACACACTTCCAGCACCTCAATGTCCTTCTTTAATTGAGGGGTCCAGAAATGAACATGGGATTTGGGGTGTGGGCTCAGCAGTGCTGAGTACAGCAGGACAGTCACTACTCTGATTCTGCTGGCCACACTATTGCTGATACAGGCCAGGATGTCATTTGCCTTCTTGGCCACATGGACACTTTGGCTCATGTTCAGTGGCTGTAGACCAGCTTCCCCAAGACTTTTTCCATTGAGCTATTTTCCAGTCATAAAATAATTAACGTTACAAAATAAATTTTGACTCATAATCAGACCCTAAGTCCAACATAGCCTCATTCTTATTTCCACACAGAAGTAAAATCTTGGTCTAGAGAAATTACTAATCACAAAGCCAAACCAGAATTTCTATATTAGAAGCATAACATGGGGAAAAACCCTGTCTGCCATGCAATTTATTACAACAGATATAATTGTAGAGAGGTGACTGGATCTTTGACACTGAAATTCATCCTCCTGGAGCCTACTGTATTTCTGCACTCTGCTCTGGCAGATATTGGTGTTAATCTGGTTCTGTGCTTCACAACACCCTGGAATAATGCCTTTGGCAGGCCTGGAAGCTGATTCACCTGTCCCCTTGGTACCTGTGAGTGGGTTTGGTTACCAAGATGTACAAACCTATTCCTCTTGGAAAGCTAAAATTTCTGCACAAGGTTGCAGATGGGACATATAACTATCAGATGAGCCTGGAACTCTATTCCTGGAACTGTAGCTGGATGCCAGATGGAATTATTGCAACACCCAAAGGGACATTGACAAAGGATACTGGCTACTTGTGATTGAGCCAGCACTGTAAAACTCTCAATTACAAAATTAACACAGATTTAAGGAAAGGAAAAAAAAAAAAGGGAAGAAAGAAAATAGAAAATAGATGACCAGAAATTGCAAAGGTATTGGACTGAAATAGCTAACCACATCAGAAGTAGCAGGCAAAAATATGGCCCACAAATTCTGATGCTAAACAAACTTCATGTCTCTTGTGTAAATTCTCCTACTTTCTGTTCTATTTTGCTAATTTAGTCATAGAAGAAATCCCACACTGTTTCATTTTTTTCTTTATAAATGAGTAACAAAAAAAAAAAAAAAGGTATGAATGATGATAAGAAATTCTTAACTGATTCAACTCCTTTTCAGCCCCTGTCTGTGATGTTCACTTACAACCTTTCCACCTGAGCACCCTCAGGGTACATTATCTGAATGGGAATTTCAACTCTCAAAGCTGCAAAAATCTCCAGACAAACACTGCTTTAAAATATATACCCTGGTAGAGTAAACACTCACTTAACAGTTCCTTGCCAAAGTCTTGAAAGACAATAGGATTTTCACCTTGAGTAAGTGATCAGTTCTTAATATCTGTATATGTACAGGAAATAACCATACAGAAACAGTATCTTCAAGGAATTAATCTTGCTGGTATAGAATTTGTCCTTTAGAATTACATGTCTGGTATCTGTGCTTCTGATTCAAGCACTCCAGTTCTTTCCACACAGACAGGGGAATAAAAATATAACTTAATTACACAAATATTACCAATAGTTCCTACCTATTTCTTTACCTAAAATGATAAAAGGTGTAAGTTTGAGTATTCAAGTATCTGTATATCTGAAGACTAGAAGAGTGTCTACTCTTTATTCATCTCCTGTGTTCAGAAGTAATCTTTGAAAATTCACAAAACAAAGCCAACAAGAAAAGCAGAGAAAGATTCAGTTGTTCTCATTAGTTCTACATTGAATTAATTGAGCAGCTTAATAGCAGAAATGTATCTGTCAAACATCACTCATTTTACAGTCATTAAAACTCAAGATAAGAAATATCGGATGGAGAGTAGAAGAGCTGTAAGATACAAGCCTTTAAAGAGAAGGGTAAAATCATACTCCACGCAAATTGTTGTTCAACTAAGGCAATTGTACATATTTTCAAATTTTTACAATAATTATTTAAAAGCTGTTGAAAAAAACTTTTGGGATTTCAAAAAGGCAACATGATTTAATTCTGGGACAAAGTAGGACCAACTCTATCATTTGTGTGCATTTTCTTGAAGAAATCTAGTGAGGCAAAATAAAAATAAGCCCATCCCATGGGGGCGTCCATTAGAAACTGGGAGAAGACATTCGTGACATTCCTGAGTGTATTTTCTGGGGAAATTTGCTCAGGATAAATGTACTGGAAGGATACCTCTGTGTAGAGGTAGACAAATAGGAAAATGGCTCCAGGCAAAGCTGCAGTATAGACCTTCCAAGAGAGTGACTTGAAACAGGCTTAGCAATGAGTTCATTTCTGCTGATGGTTAAAAGAAGAATGAGAGACAGAAAGAGGGGAAGGAGCAGAGGAAAGCAGGAGTGTTCAGTATGATTCAAGCCACGGTAGCCAAAGAAATCAGAAATTCCAGTGGGAAATCTTAGAAGGCTGCAGGTATTTCAAGTGGATGTTGGCTGATTTGAGTCATGAGCTGGAAACAATGCTGCCCAGTTTGGTGCAGCCACAGTGGAGCTGCTGCTGCACAATGCTGCCCATGTTTGGCACAGATAAGGGGAGCTTTTACTGGTTGTCTGGAGAGACCAAGGACTTTGAGCAAGTTGTTCCATCTGAAAAGGAACTATGAATGATTAAGCATTGGATGTATTTGTCAGAGTACAGGGCAGTCCTAAAAGAGCCCTCAAAGGTAAGCCATACATCCGCCTGACTGCTCCCAGATTTCTGCCCCCTTGCACAGGGTTCCCAGGCTGTCTGCAGAGCACAGAACAGGCTGGCAGACTAACACAAACCTGGGACATTGCTCTAAAGCACACAGGTGCATGGGTTGCTTCAGAAAATCTTTGGATAGCAACAGAAACCAGAGAGACTCAATCTAAATTACAGCTTTGTTTTCAAACACACAAGGAAAACCAAGACCAGCCTAAATACCAGCAGATAACATTAGAAGCAAGGATGTAATTTTACCTCCCTGGGAAAAGAGGTTAACATCAGTAGGCTTGCAGTACTGATGCCAGATGGACTTTTTCAAGCATCTGTAGATCAAACTAAAGTCTTCAGGCAAGTCAGAGACAAATACATGTCAGTGTCCATGACCCACTCATAAATAGTATCAGGGAAAACTAAACCAACCAAATAAGCAAATGCAAACAAACCTGGAGGCAGAACTTTCTATGTTTTAGGCATTAACTGAGAAGTGTAATGCTGTAATTCCTTTGTGGTCCCCCACTCCAGCAGAGACATAAGGCAAAATTACTCCAGCTAAGCAGGACTTAGAACAATGTTGATAGAACTGTGCAAAGCATACAATCAGAAACAATATGCTTTTAAAGTAAAAAATTTGTTTACACAGAAATGCGTCATAGACATCATCAGAACATTGCAAAATTCTAAATGAGCATTTTTCTGCTTGGATTAGCCATGCTAAATGGGCAATAGTTTTTCCCTTTCTTTCTATCTCCTTTTTCTTCACAACTCAGTGCTTAACACAGTGCCTCTTAGTTCAGATTAAAGTGAGAAGATATAGGTCACTTGTGGGAAAAAAATAAAAAAAAACAACAGGAAAATTAACCATTTTTACTAAAAATTTAGCAACAGAACCAAGAAATACCAACATTTTGGAAATGCCAAGATGGTACTTTAGAGCCACGCTTTGCTTTTCTCCATGGTCTACATATAAAGCAATTGTTTCCATCTCAGGAAACAGCCCTGTATGTCACCTCCAAGTGACGAGCACGGTGAATCTCAGCAGCAAGGGACCTGCTTCTTGCAGTGCTCTGTGAGCACGATGCCTGGGAAGGCTGGAACTGAACTTCCATCCACAGTCTCTTTCACATTCATACTTGTGTGGGAGAGCAAGAGCCACACAGGTCTTGCTGTCTCCTTCTCTGTTCCCATACCCAAATATATGAGAGACAGCCTATGGTAGCATCTATACCAACAACCTACACCTTTTCAATTTCCAATTAGGATTAATCAAATCAGCTGATTTGATTAAACTGACCATTAAAAAGGAGGTTAATGATACAATACTTAATATCACAATCAATGTCAATCACTTTAATACAATCACAGTAACAAAAGCAGAAACAGAGACTTTGAACTACTCAGTACAAGAAAGAAGGAAAGCAAAAAGGGACTGCTGCATCATTTTCTGTAATTCTGAAAAGCTAAGTCCCCTTCATCTCCAAGCTACTGCAGTAAAACATAGTACTTATGGAATCTGAAATAGATTTTCCAAGTAAAAAGATGTGCCACTTTCATGCCAGCTACAGAAATGCTATTTTATTTGTTGTTTTCCAATGACAGTCATAGTAAATCTAAAGCATGAATCTTGCATAGTCCTGCAGCTCATTCTCTCTTGTTTGTCAATTTCATTAGAGATGGATAAGGTATGATCCAGATAACTTTAAATATAAGAGAAAAATATTTACAACAAGTTACACAATAAAGTAATTATATTTACCAGTGGAAATGTATGCTGTTTATTTAATTTGTTTAAAAACATATGCCAAACACCTTCCTCTAACAAACATCAACACAGAAAAGATGTGAAGGGTGTACAGTTATACTGAGTACTCTCTGGTGGAAACTTTAATTTTTGTGGAGGTCTCTGTGAATGCATATTATGTAAAACGAGTGTTGAAAGGATAAACAGGGCATAGGGAAAAGGGATGGACTGAGGCTTTGTAGTCTGAGTTACTTGTTTGTGTTTGGTACTCCAATGATGCTACAGAGTTGTTATAGCAACAGGCCAGAACCCTCTTGGAGAGAAAAAAAGAAAGAAAAAAAACCCCAACAAATCGAAACAGTTTATGTGGCATGCAGGTCACTGTGCATGTTTTGATTGATGAGGCATGGGGAATGGACACTGTCTCATTCCAATAACCTCCATAAAAGCTTGAATTTCTCCATTTGTTTCACTTGGGACTTTACGATCCATTAGACTCTACAATCAAATGTGCACACCCCTCCTTTAATCAAAATAAACTCTTAGCCAGTCTGGTGAAGTAGAAAACATATGAGGATATTCTAAAAAACCGAGAAGTTTTTCCTGACTGTATTGGGTCTGGCTGAGCTGTAGTTAATTTTCCTTTGGCAGCCCTCACAGTGCTGTGCTTTGCATTGGTAGCTGCAAAGGTGCTGATAACACCCCAGCTTTTTGGCTACTGCTCAGAAATGCTGGCACAGCATCAGCACTATCTCCTCAACATTCTGCACCCCACCGAAAACATATGAGGATATTCTAAAAAACCGAGAAGTTTTTCCTGACTTGGGTCAGGAATTGGGTCTGGCTGAGCTGTAGTTAATTTTCCTTTGGCAGCCCTCACAGTGCTGTGCTTTGCATTGGTAGCTGCAAAGGTGCTGATAACACCCCAGCTTTTTGGCTACTGCTCAGAAATGCTGGCACAGCATCAGCACTATCTCCTCAACATTCTGCACCCCACCAGCAGGACGGGCTTGGGCAAGATCCTGGTAGAGGACACAAGCAGGCCATCTGAACCAAATTACCTAGAGGGGCATCCTGTACCAAAGGTGACGTAAGCTCAGCTATAAAAGCTAAAGGAGAGAAGAAAAATGGGGGACATTTATTATCTCACACTGTTTCCCTTCTAGAGCAGTCCCTAGGTGTGCTGAAGCCCTGCTTCCTGGGAAGCGCCCAAACATCGCCTGCCGACGGGAAGTAGAGATTAATTCTTTTTTTCCCTTCTGTTTAAGTGTGTGCCAACCTTTGCCTTTTTTTTTTTTTTTCCTTTAGTAAACTGCCTTATCTCAACCTACAAGTTGTTTTCTATCTTTTTCTCTCTCCCCCCTGTCCCTCTGGGAAGGGGAATGATGGAGCTGCTTGGTAGGCACCTGGCACCCAGCCACGGTCACCCCACTATACTGACTGTTCTATAAAACCTCTGAAAATCCTTAACTTTTCCTCTCCTGCCACTCATGCCTTCACCTCACCTTCTGCTTTTGTGATCAATAACAGCAGCAACTTCTACTGTGTTTTGAAAGGATTACTATGGTAAGGGAGTTGACCTGACCTCAACTGAACTTGGAAGCATGGAAACTCCTGAACTGCAAACAATATCAGGCTCTTCATCATTTACTGTTATGCTTGTCTGCCTCCTTCTCATTTACCTGTGCTGGATTTTGGAAGAGTCACCAAAACCTGACCATTCCTAACAATGTTCTCAAGGGATAATTCATCATTATAGGCCAATTTTAAACATTAAAATTATCCAGATGTGTTATTCTTACTGGGGTTTTTTTGGCAGGAAAATTGTGAAAAAAATTATTTAACAATGTATCATAAGAAAAAAGCACAGAAAATTCTGAATTTTAGTATTTCATAATCTTGAAAACAACAGATAGAATTAAAAAGGTATTTCAGAAATTTATTAATTCTAAACATTCATGTCAGCATTGGTGTGGGGAAAGTCACACATCACCTTGATGTAGTAATGAAGACTGACTATAAAGAACCAAAGCAACCTGGACAAATGTTCACATCTGGGTGCATGGCATGTAGCATATTGTAGTTTTTGGTTGAAATTGTCAAATGTAGATACAGGAAGGGTAACATCAAATTATGACAACTACATTATTTGGATACAGCAAATCTAAGTTTCTAAAGCCTTCAGGGCTCTAGAGTATGTCAAACATTGTTACATTCTCATGTTTAGTGGCCCTTAAATGTGTATCCTAATTATGTAAATACCTACATTTTACATAAAATTCCTCAAGGACTACTGGCAGGCAAGGGGACATACCTTTTGTATACAAAAACACACACCAGGAAGTGGCATCCTCAATGTTTCAGCTCTTTTTAATGTAGGACTGGCACAGAGCTGGAGGAGGAGGTGAAGTGCTTGAACAGGCACGAGCAGAGAATGACTCTTCACTGATGCCTTTCACCCACTTACCAAATTCACGAGACATAAATGTAAGACATAAATGTAACTCCTTGCACTATGCAGGGAGCAAAGATATTTTCAAAAACACATCCAGTTCAGCCCAGAAAGGAATTAGCCCCTGTACATTCAGCTTCATGGGTATGTGCTGAGGATGACTAGCTGGCTGAGGATTACTCATGGCTGTGAAACCTGCTCTCAGCATTCACAGCTGATAAGCACACACAGTGCATGGCCTTTTGGCTGTCTATATTTGTACCACTCTGCTTAGAGGGCTTTGCATTTGCTTAGCATTGGTCAGGTCATTACATCAGGCATCAGTGCTTCCCCGTAAAGCAGAACGATTGCCTGAAGCAGTTTTAATCAGTTTGTAACTGGAAATGTTCCATACAGGTCAATGGCTATCAGTTGTTGGAGTGTGCATAATGTAATTAGAATGGGCTACAATTGGTATTTTGGACTTAAATAAGGGCCTTTTTGCTAAAATCCACAGCTCTATATGGACAGATACTGAACTCTCTATCTTGCAGTAGTGTCACAGTCCATGGAGGCTTTATTCTTCAAATCAAGAAATTTGGACTGTTTGAAGAGAAACATTATGCATAAATACTTCTGGAGGGTCAGAAGGATGAAGGGCCTGTTTGGCTTTCTACAAGTCAATACTCTGCTGCCCTAGTTCTGCAGAATTTAGAAGCTGTCTTTCTCTTATTAGCAAAAATAGAACATGTATTGATTAATACATGTTGGGGTGCATGAAAAATGTTACTACTGTTACCACATACCTTGTAAAGCCCGCCACAGACTGTTCCCTGTTATGTCACACATTATTCATCAGATAGCAATTTTGTCTTCTAAGTCTTTGGATTCAGCTGTCTTATTTCAGTAGAACCTTGGAACAATAGCTCTCTGCTCCTAGATGTCTGCACAGAAAAGGTCAATACCTTTCCTTCCAGCTCCCTCCAAGCTTCAGGATTTTCTGCAGCTCCTCCTCAGCTAAACCAGTGGACAGCCTCTGAAGAAATTCTCTGTGTTTCTAAGTTATTTGGTAATTAAACAGACCTGCCTTTGAGAGGAAGGTCAGGAAATTATTCTGAGGAAAACAAGATAACTTTTCCAGGTTCCTGATAGTATCTGCTGCCCTCTCATTGCATTTTACATATTTAAAGCCTAACTTTCATCACAAGGTAAAATTAGCACTGAAGCAGATAATTTTTAAAGCATCAATTCATAATGTTAAACAGAGCAAGGGACTTTCCCTTTGAATTCGCATGTTAGCATCCATCCCTACAGTCTGTGTGTTCCTTGTTTTAAATGGCAACAGGAAAAAAAACACAACAAAAAGAGGGAGGTAGAACAACTGCAATGAGTAATTATGAACTAAAATTGTATTTAGTGCTACAAAAAGTTTCCTTTTATTATCAGACAGCACTGTTAACACAGCACTTGAATGTATTGGTTTAGATTGGGCTATACTTGGTAGCTACTGCAGAGAATGGAGATGAACACAGTCTTCATTCTGTTTATGCTCTCAAAGACACTGAGATAGAAAAGGATGTTTGGGCAGAAATGCAACCAATTCTACTTACTGAGTTCTCTGCATACTAAAATAATAATCTGTTTTTCATATTCCATCATCCTCTCAATGTACTGGAAGTCACTAAAATTTAGAGCTTTGTCACTGGCATTCCAGCAGAAATGGGTCACGAGCAGCCTGAAAGATTACCTGTGATGGAGAACTGCTTAAAAAAAGTGTGGGGAAGATGAGGATAGCTCCCTTTGCAGAGGAGTATAGAGTAATTTGATAAAATATAAAAATGAACCAGACAGGAAAGATATAGTGGCTTCCAGAAGATGAAAAGCACAAAGTGAATGTGATGGAAGAAGATGAGGCAGTGCAGGGATTCCCAGTGTGAGAGTTCTGAATCCAGGATTACCGGAAAGAAAAACCAAACCTACAATTGCTTTCAGTGTCTGTGCTTAAAAGAAGAAGGAAAAAGGAGAAATATGTGAGACAAAACAGAAAAGGAAAGGCAGTGTCACTAAAGGACATGGAAGTAAGCTTGGATCACACCAGGACATATTTTAGAAAATGACTGTAGATATGCATTGGCAATTACAAGCAGAAAGAGAAAAAATAAAATTAGTTGTAACTTTAAACAAACATAGAATATGAATGGAAAAACAAGCCTGGGGCTCCTTATTTATCTGTGTATTGTTGAATCTTGATCAAGGAAACAAAAACCTTTGGATCCAAATGGCAACAATGATCAAATAAAAAATATATTGACAATAGTTAGTTCTCATTCAGATGTAGGCTAGAGAATTCACAAAAGGGTTTAACTATCATATATGTACAAAGGGAATACTTTGGTAGCAATTAGAAAAAAGAGAGAAATTCAAGCACGGCAGCTTGTCTTAATACAGCCAATGATGAAGAAACCTTTCTAATCACATTCTGCACATTTAGAACTTGGAGGCGGGGTGTTTGGTTTTGTTTGTGGTTTTGTTTTTTTTAACTGCTGTGTCTGTAACATAATTATTAATTATTCAATGCATGATTCTGTGGAGAGAAATGCCAGTCTGTTTCAGATGACCAGCTACTGGAATTACAGCCAACTTCATGGCTTGCTCATTCTTCTTCTTTACAACCTCAGTCCAGTGCCTCTCTGTGAGCTTTGCACACTCCTTTTGTTGTTCCCCTCACCCCATTCTTGACAGAGGTGGATATTTTGAAGGCTAAGTGTGAGAGGAAGGCAAGAAGAGACTACTTCAAAATCCTTCTTTCTCCCAATGCTCAGCAGACTTCTCTACCTGCAACCTGGGGTGTGCTCCCCTGTTTCTGAAAGGCAGAAGAGAGGGAGGGGGCCACTTGGACTGGTAACTTGTGACCAATCTCCTTACATGTTTGTAGAAATGGATATCAGTCCAACAAACTTTAGAAATATTTGCCGTTCACTGTCATTTACATCTGAGTGAAGAAAAAATGGGATGTGAAGAGCATTTCTACACAAATATATTTTGGCTTAGATCTGATTGAAAACTTTAAAAAAAAATCCAAACAAACAACACTTCCTCTTCACAGCAGGGAGGCTTCATGGGAGTAATGAGTGCACTCCCAGATATCCTTGTTTATCCTTGTTTAATCAAGACCAAAATGCTAAGCTTCATAGGCAAGGTCTATTATGCAAATTAACTTGAATAGTTCAAAATGGCTTAATTTGTATTGAAAAGATACCATTAGTATGTGCATTCTTCAAACAAAAGGAAATCTGTATACTAGTATATGGTGTTCTATTGATATAATTAGTGTAATTGTAATAGCTGCAAAATGAAAATCTGTAGGCACATCCTAGAAAACACGAAGTAACCAGTAATAATTACCATTCCTATTGATATAATATGCTAACTGGCTGAAGAACTCCCTTGTAGAGACTTTTAAATGTGTTTACTCTAGAAAGACCATGAAAAATCCCAACATCACAAGATCACAGAATGGATAAGATTGAAAGGAAACAATGGTGGGGTCACCTGGTCCAACCTCCCTGCTCAACCAGGGTCATCCTAGAGGACATGGCATAGGATTGTGTCCAGACAGTTATTGAGCATCTCTAGCAAGGCTAAATCCAGCACACATTAAAAAGCTATGGAACATTCAGTTCCATATCAAGTGTGGTTTACAGCTTATATGAGTACTTAATTCCTCTTAACTAAGTCTTAAAAGCACATAAAAAACACAGTTAAGGCACAAATGCTGAGAGATGATTAAGAAGTTGTTGGTTTTGGGTTTTTTAAAGCTTGACTAAATAAATTAACACTGTCCACAACATTCCTAACTTTATGCCTGGGCAGAGGTTACACTGAATGAGGGGGCACAACATACATGCTCCAGGCTGAGGACACACCAAAGTGAGCTGCTAAGTAAGACCTAAATTATACCTTTGTGAGGAAGCTCAGCTGGGAGGCTAAAGCCATAGAGACAAATTACCAATTTGCCCTCAGATATTTCTTCCTTCAGACACAAACAGAATTCCATTCTCCCCAGGGGGCTGGGGAGTTTTTTTGCCTTGAGGACAGATAGATATGATTTTCTACCCAGACTAGGGAGAGCCATAATACAGCAACCTACTCCAATACCCCTGCTAGCACTCCAGGGCTTCTGAAGTGAGCTCCTGAGCAGATCTCAGCCTGGCTCTCCACTTCTTGTGTAATAATCATGCTGCTTTTCAGGATGCTAACATCATGGTCTCAAATTAAAACCTGAAAATCCACAGATGAAACCCACAATGTGAATTTTATTCTACATTTGAAGGGTTGTTCACTGGTATTCGAGTGATGTAGGAAGATAAAACATCCTGCTCTCAGAAGAGCAGGATAACCTCTGTTAGTAAGACCTTTGGAAAGCACACACTATTAAACTGAGTACTTAAGAGCTAAGGATATAATTCTCAAGCAGCAGTGACTGAATTGTGTCTTGAGACAGGAGTGTCACTCTACTGAATACTGTTTCCAATCTAGCTGTTTGTTATGATTACTCAAATGATTTGTACTCAAATACATATCGATATATCCAAAGAAAAAAAGATTTTTTATGCTACTGATGAGTAGACCATAAGTTAGCCTGCATCCTTGATATCTAAGATGAAAATATTAATATTTCTATTATCTTGGAGATCCAGGCTACAAAGCTCCCCCAAGGAGTTTTCACATTATTTTCTGCACACTATACTCCTGGATTTATATTCTAGTAGAAAACAAAAGTCATTCATTTCCTAGCCTACTCCAGTTTGCAAGAGGAAATCAAGCACATTATGTGAACAAGATGTCAGAGAAAAAAAAAGTCTAGCTGTTTGAAATGATAATTAATTTACCATAACAAATAGAAAGAAAAAACATTTGGCAGGTGGTGATTGACTTAGCATTGCTGCTAGCAAATTTCAGTTTACTTTCAGTAACAGCATGTTCACTGCATAGTAACCCTGAGTTCACTTTGCCAAAATCAGTGGAGAAACAGCCTGTCAACTGCAATAGATGTATCTGGCTCTAGGGAGCTGGTCTAGAGCACTCAAAGTAGTGAGCAGACAAGGCCTGTCTTCCATTTGGGGGCACACCATTCACAGAATCAATTAGGTTGGAAAAGACCTTTGGGATCACTGAGTCCAACCTATCACCCAACACCACCCTGTCAATTAGACCATGGCACTGAGCGCCAGGTCCAGTCTTTCCTTAAACACCTCCAGGGACAGTGACTCCATCACCTCCCGAGGCAGCCCATTCCAGTATTTAATTGCCCTTTCTGTGAAGAATTTTTCCTAAAAATGTCCGGTCTCAACCGCTCCTGGTGCAGCTTAAGACTGTGTCCTCTAGTCCTGTCGCTGGTTGTCTTGGATACCAACCCCTGCCTGGGGGGCTGCAGCCTCTTTTCAGGTGGTTGTAGAGAGCAATAAGGTCACCCCTTAGCCTCCCAGGCTGAACAACCCCAGCTCCATCAGCTGCTCCTCACAGGACTTGCTCCACACCCTTCACCAGGTCTGTTTCCCTTCTCTGGAAGGGCACATTCCAGTGTTTTCCCTGAATTGAGTGCCCCAGACCTGGACACAGGATTTGAGGTAAGGCCTCACCAGTGCTGAGCACAGGGGACAATCCCTGCCCTGCTCCTGCTGGCCACTATTGCTGATCCAGGCCAGGATGCCATTGGCCTTCTGGCCACCTGGGCACTGCTGGCTCACGTTCAGCTGCTGTGGACCAGCACCCCAGGTCCTTTTCCAGTGGGCAGCTTCCCAGCATCTCTGTCCCCAGCCTGTAGCGCTGCATTGTGGCTGAGGTGTACTTTGTTAGTCTTGTTCAACTTCATGCAGTGGTCTCAGCTCATGTACCCAGCCTGTCGAATTTCCCTCTGCAGAGCCCTCCTAGATCCTAGCACCCAGCCTGGAGTCACCTGCAAATTAATCACATTAATGGTGGACTCAATCCCCTCATCCAGATCATCAATGAAGATGTTAAACAGCACTAGGCCCTGGGGGACACCCCTGGCGCCAGGACGTCAACTGGATGCAAAACCATTCAGCAGGACTCTCTGGGCCTGGCCATCCAGACAGTTCTTATCCAGCAACGGGTGCACCTGTCCAAGCTTTTTCAGGAGTCTGCTATGGGAGATGGTGTCAAAGGCTTTGCTGAAGTCCAGGTAGATAATATTTATGGTCTTCCCCACATCCACCAGGCAGGTCACCTGGTTGTGAAAGGAGATCAGATGGACCAGGAAGGGCCAGCCATTCCTAAAATCATGCTTGGTTTCATAGCTATCTTTGCCTCTACTCTATGGGCTCTTCTTTGTATTTACAGAAGGCATATAGAGTACTGAACAGTAATCCTCTAATTTTATCTGACCATTTATGTTCAATGAGGCTCATATTGATCCATTCTGTACATCAAAATGTGTAATTTGAGGGAAAAAAATTCTTAACTGGAAAATGGAAATGAGGTCTGAAGAGGAGAAGGACTGCAGATTAAATATTAAAAGAACAAAAATATGGCTTGACCATCTAAAACAATTCCTCAGCTGAGAAATGTTAGCTTTCTACAGAGTTGCTCCCTTGTAAGTATTTTATAAATCACTATTCTGCTGGTGAATAGTATGCAACCTGTTAAGCCCCTAGAGATGTTATATCTACATCAGAAAAGAATGGATCTATTTTTAGCCACAAACATGTTCTGGGTAAAGAAAAGCAAAGTAAAGCCATGGCAATTAAACCTAATAACTGTGCACAGCAGTCCTGTCAGGCTGCCTCTCCATAGGTGAATGGAAAATGCAGTGGGACTAAAAGCTCTGTAGCTAAAGGAAATTGCACAATTAAGATGCTTTTCTGATTTGGTATTTGTAATCTGTTTTTTTTTTTTTAGTGGAGAGAAGCCATGCGTTTGAGATTTTCTTCTAATTACAGAGAAAACATTTCAGTGAGATTTGGTCCCTTGATGCTATACCATATTCCTTCCAAGAATTAGAAAAGAAGTGATTTTCAATTTCTTAGCTCCTGCTCTTTTGCAGATTAAAAAAATGAAAAAATGATAGGAAGATCTAGTCATGCACCATTTGGCTCTCTGCTTTCCTTCCAGGATTCTCAACTCCACCTCTAGTCTTTAGGTCCTTGGAAAAAACCCTACACTAACAACCAAGCAAACATAAAAAAAAAAAGTCAAACAAACAAAAAACCCCACAACCAACAAAACAAAAAAACAACAAAAACAAACAAAAGCACAAAACCCCCCACAGCCCTGAAACACAAACCCAAAAGAAGCTCCTAACACAAAAAAAAAAAATTGATCATTTATTTTTCAGATATTGCAGATATTTCACATTAGCCATTGGCCCAAATATGACAGTGCTTGGGTACAGCCCCTGTAAGATACAATACTCAGGATAAATAGGTGCTAATTATGTTTTGAAGAGTCTCTTAGCACTTTTTGACATGTTGCATCTCCAAAAATTGTCTGTTCTGAAAATTTCAAATACGGCTTATCTAAAGTGAGATGTAGCTGAAAAGAGTAATTAGTAGAGGCATGAAGGCATTCTGGGACATTATTTGTTGGCAATCATGAAAATTAGAAGAATCCTAGGAGCTTTGAAGATTTTTAAAGAATACAAAATTAGTAAATACTATTTGGAGTCCTAATCCTTATGCTTAACTGTGGGAAAACACAGTTTTGGAGGAAACAAAGGAGTAACAGGATTGCTAAAATGGTGGAACTGAGCTGTCTACCACGTTGTTGAGCGACATCCACTTTTCACAGCAACAAGCAAGGAAGTTTTACATCCAGCAGCGCTTTAAGATGAAGTTTTCAGCATGACATTAGGACCTGACTTAGAGAAGCTGCATTTAGGTTTGCATTGGAAAAACATAATACCACTAAACTGGAAGATTTACTATGCTGAGGCTCACATGTTATGGCCCTTGGTATCACACATCTGGACCTTTGCATTTTATGTCCAAAGAAAAGGACCCAAGAGCTCCTCCACATGATGCTGTGAAGAGTAGAAAATATTCACAGTGTTCATCAGCCAGACCCCTGAACAGGGTGCTGAGGTCCAGCATTTAAGACATGTCTTGGAGTCCTCTCTCTGAGCATGAAGTCTTCCTGTGCTGCTGCTCACAGGCTGTGATAAGAGTCAGCTGCAGGTGAGAAAAAATGGCTGATAACTGGCACATCTAATTGAGCTTCCAGCACCTTTGAGGGTTTTTCCTTCTTGGGAAAACATAATCAGTAGCAGACAGCTTTTTAATGTATGTTATAGGGATGCTGGAACCAGACATTTACAGAGTGGAAAAAAGGATTTCAAACCATTATATAATCTCAAAATTTGCACATTAGAATTCCCTCTTAAAATAAAGGGTTAGAACCCATTTATGATCTCTGAACAAACCTAGGCTCTTTCACAGTCTCTATGCAGTCATTTCTTTATACAATTGCCGCCTTCTTATCCTCCAGTCCAGAGCTTCATAGTTAGAAGCACCATTTCATGTGCTCATGTGCTTCTCTAAGATTCTCTGTCTTAGTCAAATGGTTTGCTTCCAAATGGCTATCACAAAGATTTCATTCTTTCCTTGCTTAAGAGGGCATATGCTCCTACCAAGTCAAACTCTGAGTCTGAAGTATCTCCTCATCTCTAACAGAGGCATATCACAGCAGTTACAGACACTGTCAGTAAACACCCAGGACCACAGCCCTATTTGTTACAGCTTTGTATCTCTGAAGGTCTGCAAGGCGGGGAAGCAGGAATCAATATGTGCAGACTGCAGGAATACTGAGTAACTGCCAAGGTGGACACACACAGCTCTCCAAAGGCTGGAGGAGAGGCAAGGGAAATGAAGAATCATAAAGTAGAATAAAGAACCCACAGAACCATGAAAACTCCTAATATTTTGTCCCCATGTCTTGCAAAGAAAATATACAGAAAACATATTTCTAGACAAAAAAGTCTGTATTGAGCTAAAATTATAGTTCAGAACATACTTTGGTAACTAATGGTAATACAAAAGTATTTCACCTGTAGTGAAATAAACATTAAAAGAGGAGGAAATTGAGTGTTAAATACAACTAAAACTGAAAGATTCAAAAGCACTGAAAAACGTGTTATCCAAGTACCCTTGAGTCTGTCCAAAAGCTATTCAATGCAAAAACCAATAACAACAACAACAAACCAGTTCAGTAACTCTGAGATATCCTTTTTTCACCAGAAAAAAAAGGGCTTAATTTTCATCAGCAATACAGAAAAACAATTATTTAAATTCAACTTTTAAATTTTTATCCTAATACCATCCTCTGGGATCAACAGAGAGCTCAAGACAGAAACTGTAGCTTAGTGCTTTAACTCCCATCAGCTTGACTAAGGGCAAAAGACACAAGTCTACCTTCCACAAGGTTTTCCTGTGAACCCCTACATTATGCTACAGGAGTTCACTGTGTCACAAGAAGTCATAGAGGGTATGTGAAATAAGACTTGCACATATATATATAGAGCAGCAGAGGGAGAAAGAACCTGACCTTAAACTGTTAATTTAACAAAAATACAATTGCGCTTTTCAGCCTGAAGCCAGTGTTACATAAGAACAGTAATAGAGAAAAATGGTTTCCATGCAACATAGCCTGATCATCTATCTGAATAAGAAACTATTTTTAGTTTTTGAGAAAAATGACATCTTCAGATGAAAGCATCATTTTCACTATACTCAAAAATTACTTCTTGTCAGTCATAGGTATAATGTGTACCATCTATTTACATATTTTGCACAGATTTGATACTTTACCTGATACATCTCCTACATGTTAAGTTCTATCAAAATACATACAATTTAGTAGAATATTTTATTCCAGTAAGTTCTGTTTATTGAAATGAATAAATACAAGATTTCCCTTGAAGCCAACTGCATTGTTGTGTTCTGTAAATAGAAGTCAATGATGTTTCTGTAGTTGTAATTTTTAAAGACACTGATGTAATTTCCTTGTAAACCAGTTTCTAATAACAGTATGTACAATAGGATAATAAAGATTTTTCCCCCAGCTTACCCTTTGCCCATTTAAAAACTCTTTCTCCTGGATGCATGGTGCTTATACATAACGCTGATCACAAGCAGAATTCAGAAGATGCTGTTAATTGTGTCACTGTTTTGTATTGAGACTGCTCTCAGGGATTAATTTAAAACAGGATCCCACACCATAAGCCTCTGAGCTAGTACCTAAAACCAAGTACTCACTATACGAAGGAAAGTCAAAGAATAAAAAAGCAGAAAGAAGAGCAAGACAGCAAAAGAAGTCATGTTAGTGTCACAGAGAGAGAGCACCATGATTTCTACGTATGAATATAGGCAGCATCACAAAAGATTTGGGAAGGCAAAAATGTCAGCAGACAGGGCACTCAACAGAAGTGGGAATGGCAGAAAAAAAATTTGCATATTAAAAATTTAGGTAGAGAGTCAGTGGATGGACAGATGACCACACAAATCGTCACAGGTGACTAAAGGCCTGAGATTTCAGCTGTAACTCTGCAACTTGAGAGTGACTACCCTCAACCCAACCCCTTGGTGAAGTAAAACCACCTAGAACCCCAGGCAAGTGACTTTAGCCAGTGAAGTGTACTTCATGTACAGGAATGCAGGATTGTGAGTACAGTCACCTGATGCTGAGGTACCATCCAGCTTCTCACTTAGTGAGAGCAGCTCCATGTCCTCAGCAAGAGCAGCTCTTGTCTGAGCTGAGGGCACAATCACCACAGGCTTGTTCATGCCAACTTTTGTTTACCTATACAAAGAGATAGTGATGGCCAGAAGGATTGTTCAGATTTATGTTTTTCCATGATGATCAGTTCTGCATGTGTATGTTAGGAAAACTGTAGATTTAGTTCATATATATTTGGATGTAATAATGCAATTCAGCACTACCAACCTCATCTCCTGGGAAAAGAAACAGTTATTTAGCATAAACACTTTGTTTACAGCCCAAACTCAAAAACAATGCTGGCTAGCTAGCTGACATATGCCCAAAGCATGTTTATCTAACAAAGGAAAACTCCCTCAAACAAGGACAACACAGTAATCAACAAACAAATTATATCTATTGCACTCATAACACTGTAATTAGGATGGGATTTAAAGATGGCAAAATCTTTAAGGGAAAATCTGGGGGAAAACATAAACCAAAGCAGTTACTGTTTCTAGAAGGAAAGCTGAAAACATGTCAAAAATTATAACTGAAGTTGTACATCTACAGAAGCTTTTTCGAATTTCTCTATCATTGCATGCTGTTTTGCAATTATGCCAATGCCACAGTTATAGAGCTTTTTTGTGAAGCACATTAGCTGAAAAAATAATTGACACAGGTGGACCAAGCACTGCAGTGCCATGAGCATCAACCTGGCACAGTGGTGGCAAAGGCCAAAGAAGCACTTGGGGCCACAGGAAGGAGAAAGCAGCAAAGCCACCTTTGCCAGTGGAGAAAATATGGCATCCTCAGTTCCCACAGCAGTGAGTCCCCTTTTCCCTGAAACAAGATGTCAATGTTCTCCCCTTATTTTTTAAATATTTTATGAATTCTGGTATTGCTTCACTAACATTAAATTCAGAAGGGCTATCTATGTTAGGCTAAGAGGCTTTGGCTTCTATTGAATGGATTACTAATATAATATTATTTTCAATGTTGTTGATATCAAACACACAATGGAAGGGATTTTTTTATCATTACATTGTCTCATGTGTGTTACATAATAAGAACTCCTACCAAAGAAAACACTGATGCACCAAAGTATCACAATGCAATATAACAAAACATCTAATATATTTTTTCCTGGATTAACATCTAAGATATTTAAGACTTTGAAGAGAAAGTAAGAATCAATGAATGAACAAAAATGTAAATCGATTCATGAATAAGTAAGCAAGGATAAATCCTAAGGGAATTGCTTTTGGTGGATTTTTTTTTTCCATTTTACAAAGTACTGTTTGGAAGAATTTATAAGATATAGATTAAATATGTAAAACACATACATTATCACATTTGAAACATATTGCTGCCAGAGCCTTATTTTTAGTCTTTGGTCTGGGATGAAAGATGAGCTTGACAAGGGCTATGCAGCTGTGGAACACAGAAGAGTTTGACTGTCACCTGAGACAAACAAGAGCCAGAAAACTCTGAATAATCATTTTGTGCACATATGGGAAAATCAGTTTTTATGAGTGAGGGGCTCTCACACAAACCCTTTTAGTGCCTGAATGTGTAGAAGGAGAACTTGTAGATGGATAATGTGCTGGTCACCAGGGAACCTGGGAAAAATAAGATGCATTTTTGTGGATCTTTTCCAGCAAGTCTTTTGCAAAATTCAGAGCAAGACACTCCATCAAGAAGTGTGTGTCCTTGTGGCATGTACAAACAAAACTTCAGTTAGTAGCTCTAAATTCTTTCTTTATTGCTAATATTATGCACCAGGTCTTTATTTAAGAGATTTCTGTTTCTTCTAATATTGGGGTTTTTAAAATTCAAACAGTATTATAGCTGCATTTCAGACAGGGTCTGCCTGAACATCGTTACAACAATTGTTGGCACAATTTTTGACCAAATGTGTTTGGACTGAGACAACTTGGTTATTTAATTCAATTAAGTTCTCTTCTCTTTTCCATCACATATAATTTAAGCCATGTGTAGAATCTTAGATTAGTGCAGCGGTGAGAAAGCAAATCTATCTACTGCCAATTCACCAAGCAAATCTTACAGTTGGTGTTAATAAAGTGAGTCAGAGACTGAATGAGAACAATCTTATGTTTAATAGTTTTTAAAACATTGTACTTTTAAGGAATAATAAAATTTCTTAATGTCAGTATGGTGGTGTTATTTTATACTCTATACTCTTTAGCTGGCACAGACCCAAGCATATTGCTGATAAAGCACCATAGCTGAAACCATTATATCACTTACACACTTGAGATGTTGGACTAAGCAAGCTGATAGCTATTATCAGCATTTGCCTTTTGAGGCAAAATAATAACTTGGAATATAATTCAGTGGTAAAGGAAAAAAACAAAAACAAACCAAAAAAACAAACCAATTTCACCTATGGCGCAATTCCAGTGAATATATATGAGGAAGACTGTAGAGCAATTCATCAACTAAATCTCTTGTATTACATATGTTCACTTAAGGTACCATGATTTTATTCTGAAAAATGCTGAAGCAGCACAAAATAAGCAATGAATCTGTATACAACAGAAATTTCAATTACTTGAAAATGTTTCTTGAAGCTCCAAGTCAATCTTTAGCTGCCATAGAGAGATCATGTTACAGAATTTTCTAATATTTTTTCTTCATAAACTACACCCTTGTGGGCCCCTTTCAAATCAGGATAGTCTATAATTCTATAAAGGCAGCCTGTGGGGTTTTGTACTTGTTTTTCTCCCTGGATTTGAAAACTTGTATGTTCTAAAGCATTGCTAAACCACTGTGATGTAAATACTTTTCCAGTTGCTGTTTGTTTTGGATTCCCTATTTCAGCCTTAAAGCAAATTAGTCTCCGTGTAACTACCTGGCTGGACTACACATTTCTGCTCAATACTGAAAAAAATCAGAGCACATATACCCACTCCCACATCACAGTAATCATGACAGCAGTCATTTTTTGTTGTCAAATCTTCTAGAGTCAGTGTTGCCTCCTTGTATCCCATTATTAAGGGTGGGGATACTGTGTTCTTACTACTCACTTAATTTTATTGTTCACACATGTAGCCAATCCTCAATATACACTTAAAAAAACACAAAAACAAACCCAAACAACCCAAAATAAGAAAATAATTAGTCAAACACACACATGCTTCATTTTGGTGGTAAAACAAGAAGAAATGGCCTCGAATGGCTCCAGGGGAGGAAAAAATTCTTCATTGAAAGGGTTTTAAGCATTGGAATAGGTGGCTCAGGGAAGTAGTTGAGTCACTAACCCTAGAGGTACTTAAAAGACATTTAGAAGTGGCACTTGGGGATACAGTTAACTGTTGGACTCAGTGATCTTACAGGTCTTTTACAACATACATGGTTCTATGACTCTATGAAAGTTACAGTAAGTAGAAGAAAAATTCATAAGTATGTTTCTTAAGGTATGTAATATATATACTATTTCATGTATTAAACAGCTGAAAGGATATTTAAAAGGAAAAGGAAAATTAGACACTGTGCATTTATAGCATTAAAGAGCATCATATACAATTATGACATTTCGTTGTGAAAGTGGGTAAGAGCCAAAAACCAAGAAATCTGATCACCCATGTTCTGACAGGCTCAACAAATTTCACAGTTTCCAAATTTCATAGGAAACTCTGGTGCTTTCAGCCCAGAATTAGAAAAACTTTTGTCTAGCACAGTAAAAATAATTAAACTTATTACTGGGTCAGAAGTCTTCTACTTTTCATGCTATTGATTAACTGCTGGCAAAAATTAGTTTACATGTCTTGCATTTTTAATAGAGATCTATGTCTACTGCCCTCTGGACAGTCTGGATCTCTTAAATTACATCTACTTACTAAGAATTTTAATAACTGTTTCAGTGATTGGTACTTTCTGGATCATTAAGAGCTGAATACAAAGAAAGCAGTATCACAGTACTTCAGTGATAATTATCAAACTGTAGTTTGAGGTAAATACCCTTAAGAAAAGGAAGTCTTCAGCAGGAATGAAAGTATTTCAGAAAAAAAAATTATCTTGTTTTATATATAAAATGAAGTGTTCTAAGGGAATTTGGAAAAATTCTTCATAGAGAATGACAGCTGGGGCACCCTTTATATCCTGAATAGGAAAAGTAAGGAAAGGAATGTGTGTGAGTAGGAACAGGTACGGAGAATCTTTCAGCGCAAATTGTGTCACTAAAGTATTATATTATTTTGCACAAACTTGCTAATATTATTTAATATTAATTCAGGGAATGCTGGACTCTAGTCTTCATTCTGCTGCAGTGAGCCTTTCAGAAGCCACTTGAAGCCCAAATGTAAAAAATGATCATTAAGGTTAGGACTATCAGAATCAGATCCTACTCTCTCTCTTTTCAAAGTGAAATCTGATGTTTTTTAGTAAAACACAGATTTGATTTGAAAAAAAATCAAACATGATCATTAAGGTTAGGACTATCAGAATCAGATCCTACTCTCTCTCTTTTCAAAGTGAAATCTGATGTTTTTTAGTAAAACACAGATTTGATTTGAAAAAAAAACCAAAATATAAGGAAGTCACAGAAAATTTGGTGTTTTGAAAAAAACATCCCCAAGCTATTTGCAATTATTTTGGTTTTACCTAACAATTCTCTTTGGGGTTTTGGGTTTTGTTGTTTGGCTTGATATTTTTGTTTTTGTTGGTTTGTGTGTGTGTGTGGTTTTTGTTGTTGTGTTTTCGTTTTTTGTTGCTGTGTTTTGGGTCTTTTTGGTTTAGTTTGGTTTGGTTTTGGTTTTTTTGAGGGTTTTTTGTTTGTTTTGCTTTAGTTTTTTTTGATGGATTCTTTTGTTTGTTTGGGCTTTTTTGGTTGGGGAGAGGGGGGACTTGGCAAAATGTCCAATTAAGTAACAGAGAGAAGAGCCCTGGAGGAAGCTCTGTGTTATAATTTACTCATTACCAGTTTGATTCTTTGATCAGTAAGAAGTGCAAAGAGAACTACAGTAGACAGTTGATATCAAAACACAGTTTAGACCATTTTAGCAATGATAAGCAGAGTCAGGGAAAAGGAAAGAGGAAAAGACAGAGAAGTTGTAATAGATACTCCAGCCAGTGCAGAGAAAAGGTGATGGCAAGGCTGTGTCTAATCACACTCCTGATGAATTTAAACACGCACCAGTTGACATAAGAGAACTCGAATTTCCACATCATGATAA
Source organism: Passer montanus (assembly GCF_014805655.1). NCBI lineage: Eukaryota > Metazoa > Chordata > Aves > Passeriformes > Passeridae > Passer > Passer montanus. The sequence goes on along the minus strand of NW_024370595.1, from coordinate 5,260,044 downwards.
AGCTTGAAAGAAGCAAAATCTCTGAGACGACAGTTTTGCTGCCTGATGAATACATCAGAAGGCCCGCTAGAACTTGAGCTACCATAAATACCAAAACTATAAACTGATAATGCTGAGGTAACACAAACAACAAAAAGATGGGTTAGAGCAATGCCTCAACATCACAAATACTAATCAGCAAAATACCTGACGCAAATTCCAGCACCCTCAAAGAAAGGCAATCTTGTCAAAAGTTGTGTTTCTAAATTGAAAATCCATCTTCATTTGTACAACTGCTGAGCTGGCATTAACCTCACCACTCCAGCTGGAATGGATGGGATGCCTGAATCACAGAAGAGTATGATTTACAGATTTTACCTATTTGCTGGGTACCCAGAGAAATTTCCCTGCTAAAAGCATGTTTTTGAGCAGGAAAGGTGTGCAAGGTGAAGGATGCAGCAGCTCATGCACTACAAAATGTTCTGCAAAAACTGTTCATGACACAGAGACCTGTACAGTTGTCTGTGCATCTCATCAGCTTGACTCATTTACTGCCACATGGGCCCTCTTAATAGCAAGTAATCATTACAAACACCATTGCTTACAGTTCACCCAGTGTTCTCCATCTGTGGACTGGCCAAGAATAACTCATGAGAAGGATGTGCTACTAAAGATTTGTTTCCAGGCTGTACAGATCAGCTTGTTAAGCCAAACAAGCTTAGAAGTGTTTCTGGAAAGGAAAATAATGATTTGTAGAAGAGAAGTGCCTTAAAAAACCTCGCACAACCTAATGTCTGAGGATAAACAATATACAGATAATCTCTACAGAAAGCCTACACTGGTTATTGTAAGATTACTTCAAGGCTACATCTGCATTTACTGGACTGTCTGTCCAGGCTGATTTAGCCTGCTGACATTTTTATGAAGATATTTTCAGCATTTTGAAGTTCTGAGTCTAAAGGGTGAAAGGAACACCTTTCAATCAAGCAAGATTTGCAAATACTCAAATAATTTCAGCGTGCACATTGCACACTGGTCTAGCACTGAATGCTAAAATTATTATTTAACTCCTTACTGACCACCCCTTCCTAAATTTAATCATGTTGCACACACGCCATGGTAGAGTCCTTTACTCTGGAAATACTGGCTGCATTTAAATAAATCCACTAGAGATTTCTAAGAGAACAGGAATGCCATAAAAAATTACTGAATGCCATCCCTTGCAATGGCAGGATTCAGTGGAGCCAGAATTCCACCCCCTGTTAGAACCAGAAGTAAGATATTAAACAGTAGCCTTAGAAGTGCAGAGGCATACTCTTAAATTAAAGGTTGATGAGATGAAGATTGGTGGACATTGTTTTTCCTATTACTAATCATTATGTAAAAGCTTCCAGTTTGCAAGCTTAATGTTCCTATGCCCACAGCATTTCTTTGGGCAAAACTTAAATTGCTTCAGTGCTTGCAGAAGTCACACACAGCAGTTTAAATAGAAGCAATGCCTGCTCAGGTAAACAGTGCAGCACAGAAAAGAGTGTCTTCTCCAAATCTCAGGAACCATCCTACTGATTTTTTTTTTTTTTGGTTTTTTTTTTTTTTTTTTTTTTTGTTTGTTTGTTTTTTACCCTGTAGTGGAATGACCAGCCTTTGAGAATACCAACCAGTGGACAGAACTTCACTGTCATTTTGGAATCTAAGTTCTTGGATACAATGCAAACTCTTCTGGCATATTTTGGGTAGGCACCGCCTGCTCAGGACTTCAGCACTAAAATTATCTCAGGTTCATCCCCTGATTGTCTGCCAAGGCTGTTTCTTTAGCATCCAGGTGGTCAAACAGCGAAAGCTGACAAATAAAATCTGGCAAATCAATATCTGCTTGACTAGATATTTCAGTGTTTATACACAAAGTACTGCCTTCCTATATGTTGAAATTATCAGCAATGCTGGAGCAGGTCTGCTTCCCAAAGTAATCTGATCCACTGCAAGACAGAAATTGTTTAGACATGACAGGTTTTTCCATGCGATAGGTGACACAGAGGAGGACTGAGTAAATCCACAACACACTGTGCAAATGGAAATGGAGAGGTAAAACGCTCTGCTCGTGCTCTCTTTCCCACGGCACAGCAGTAGGATGGCACCATTGCTCAGCAATCCTAGCCAGGTCCTCCAAACACATGATGTGTATGAGGACCATGACACCATTTCTGTGGTATTCACATGCCCTCTGAACAGAGAGAAGCAGAGAAAAGAATGATCAAAACAATTCTTATCTCATTTGCTGCTCCTGTGTTTGTGCCCGTGTGCAATGTATTCTGGAGATTGTTTACCCAAGGTGATTGCTTAATTGGATTCTGGTGATGGTTGTTTGGGTTCATTGACCAATTGGATCCACGTGTGTGTGTCAGGAATCTTGGGCAGAGAGTCACATGTTTTCTAGTTAGGTCATAAGTTAGTAGTAAGTATGATATAGTATAGGATACTATCTCTCTTTAATATAGTGGTAATGTAATATACTATAGTTTTAATAAAGCGAGTGTTCAGCATTCGGAAGCCTTGGAGTCAGAAGCCACTCATTCCCTACACATTTCCCCAACAGGCACAGCCTCTGTGTGTTTTGATGTGCCCTTGGAAGAACCAGTCCCACTGAGACACCGTGTCGGGGAGGGATGTAGTCTGCTCCAGCCACTTCTGGTTTGGATGACTCGACAGACTTCCCCATATTAAAGTGGGTGACTGCAAATGTAGCACAAGCTACTTGCCTTTTGTTTCTGGATGTTTCCAGAAAAGGGATGTTAACACTGTCCTGTCATGGTCTTGGTTCAGAGTAGTGAAGTCTGAAAACTTCTAGTAGTTTCTTCAGTTCCCTCTCTATTTTATCAATAGGTGTAGCACAAGCTACTTGCCTTTTGTTTCTGGATGTTTCCAGAAAAGGAATATTAATGCTGTCCTGTCATGGTCTTGGTTCAGAGTAGTGAAGGCTGAAAACTTCTAGTAGAAAAACATAGTATTTTACCAACAGAGAGGGAACTGAAGAAACAAACGGAATAAAAAGCAGGAAAATTGCACTCCAGTAATGTCAGAGAAATAGTCCAGTGAAAGAATGTGGATGATGTAAGGCAGAGGTAGCAAAGAAGACTAAGAAAATGAAGGGCCAAGAGGCCCTAAAATAATTTTTTTAAACCCAGATTTCATCATTGCAGCGTAAGGCAGAGGTAGCAAAGACTAAGAAAATGAAGGGCCAAGAGGCCCTAGGATCATTTTTTAAACCCAGATTTTGTCATTGTAGGAGAAATAGAGGTGATTTCTTTTGAAACTTATCTTCCATATCTATACTACTACTGCATTGTTCATTTGGAGTGTCCTCTAAGGCAAAAGCTATTACAAGTGCAAACAAGAAACACTATGGAGCTAGGAAGCCATGTTTCAGCTAAGGAGGAAATTACTGAACCTTTTTATAAATGCAGCAGAAATAGAGGTGATTTCTTTTGAAACTTATCTTCCATATCTATACTACTACTGCATTGTTCATTTGGGGTATCCTCTAAGGCAAAAGCTATTACAAGTGCAAAACAAGAAACTCTATGGATCTAGGTAGCCATATTTCAGCTAAGGAGAAAATTACCTGAACCTTTTTATAAATAAAGTTTAAAGTTGAGATTTCTAGTACTGGAGGATTGTGGTTTGCATGAAGTATGGACAGCAAAGAACTTATAAGTTTTACCACTTTTTTACCATTTATACTTGCTGAAATGGAGTATTTACTCCATTTCAGCAAGTATATCACTTCAGCTAACATTTTGAAGTTTAAAGTTGAGATTTCTAGTACTGGAAGATAGTGGTTTGCATGAAGCATGGACAGCAAAGAACTTCCAAGTTTTACCACAGTATTTACTCCATTTCAGCAAGTGTATCACTTCAGCTAATATCTTCCTAAACTGTACAGAGCTAGGCACTTAAATGTATTTTTAAGCACACAGATAGGTGGTTTGATGCCTCTCAGCTGCAGTTTTCAGCAAAGTAAATAAGGCCCGTTAAATAAACATTAAAACATTACTAAACATTTCATGAAGAAAATATTGTGGGATGTGATGCATCAGGAGACCTGAGTATGCTCCACTTCATGGTCTATTGCCACACTGCTCAAAAAAAAGGCAGCTCAGGGTGAATTTGAAGGCAAACATTCAATACCTAATGACATTTTACAAGGACAAATGGTGGCACCATATCCCAACACTGCTAAAAGGAGTACAAATATTATCAAATCATCTGTACAGCTAAAAGTCAATTTTTATTTTACATTATCTATTACAAAGGCAAAGTAGGCAAAGAAGTTATTTTCATCTTAACTAATCAAAATTCCAGCCTGGAATAAGCAGCGTAAGTCAAAGTGTGATTGCTGTGCAGCCATTCAATAAGACCCCAGCATACATCTCAGTAGGATAGTGGAGGACACAAGAAGCAGTTTTGAACTCACAAAGAAGTTATTTTCATCTTAACTAATCAAAATTCCAGCCTGGAATAAGCAGTGTAACTCCCAAGTGTGATTGCTGTGCAACCATTCAATAAGAGCCCAGCACACATCTCAGTAGGATAGTGGAGGACAGAAGAAGCAGTTTTGTACTCAAGATTCACGTGAAATATCTGGATTTAGTTCATTTCATCATTCACATTTAGTTCTACTACAAGTTTTTGAAGCAATAATTTGTGACAGGTATTATTATTAGAGGATTCATAGCAAAACAAAGAATTTTTATCTGTATTATCAGTTCTTGAACTCTGTACCCATTGATATTATTTTTCTTTCTTTACCTAAAATATTCACTATCACCAAAATAAACAACTTACTTTGTGTTTCTGGTATATTTCTGGATTAAATGTTGATTTACATGTGTTTGTTTATCAGCAGCTTCTCCTCAAGACACTGGTGTTACAGAACATCAGTGTTCCACAGTGGCAAGCACAAATAATCCAGACTGATGTTTGCTAAAGAAGGTTTTTCATCTTGGCATGTGAAAATCTGAAGTGGGATTTGTGACCCAGACCTTGCAAGCATGCAGCAGCACATTTGACTTTAGAAGTGGAGCACCTGCAGTTGAGGTCTATGTTCAAATTCACTTCCCTAAAATGTAAAAGCAGCCTTAGTCCTGTACTCCAGTCATCAAGATAAATTTTGGCAGTTTGATCAGGTTAATGTGTAAAACCTCACAAAGCTTAAGATAGGTTTTTCAATATCCTCCAAATCAAACAATTTGTCCCAAATACAACCAACTAATTTAATTAAGTACACTAGGATGCATCAGGCTGTGAAGTGATTTGGCAGTAGCTTTCCATATAGACTGAAACCTCTGCAAACACAAAGCACAATCTTTTCCAAATTTCCAGCAGCTTTTTTCATTCCCTCACTATTTTTCAAAGAAATGGGGATGGACATCAAATAAATGGTTTGAAATAGTCCTGGTAAAATTATGTGCAAGCTCAAAGCTGTAAACAACACAGTCAAATTAGTTCTTCCTCCTCTTAACATTTTCACTACAGAGTAAATTTTTTCTTTTACATGCCTTGAAAACCTGATTCAATTTAATTATGCCTTAGCTTTCATCCAAATAACATAAATTGAGTGATTTTGGTGATAAACAAATATAGTAGGACTACAACCCACTTACACTGCATACTGTGTCTTTTCAAACCTGTTAAATAAATACATATTTAGTTAATTAAATGACTAGCAATTCACTCAGTAGACAAACACTGAAGCTAAACACTGACTTTTAAATATGCATAACATAGGCAGTTATCAATTCTTAATCTGGTTTCATTGTCTGGGAAAAAAAAAGGGAGCCTATTGCACATTGTCTGGGAAAAAAAAAGGGAGCCTATTACCCTATTCACCTAAAATTAGGGTAATTTTATTACCCTAATAAAATTCTCAATTATTAACAAAACCAAAGTATGTCATGGTGTAGACAGATTTCAGATAATAAATAATAATAAATTAGGCTGTCTCTGCTCTTGATACATGTAAACATTACAACTCCCTATAAAAATACCAAAACAGTGGAAGAATTATTTATTGTGTTTTCTCAATAATTTATAGGTCAAGAGATTTCAATGAAACCTGTCTTTTTGATGTTCTCTGTGAAGTATCTGAAAATTTAAATAAAATGGCTGAGGTTCAGAGCTGTCAAGCCAGAGAAGTCTCACTTGGAGGAGGAATAATGAATCATGGTGCCTTTCAGATTATTTGGACTCTTTCCTTCTCCAACATTTTCAGGTACAGTTACTGTAGATATACAGTTAAAAATACATCTGGGCACACAGCTGGCAAGTAAAACAGCTACAACATTGAAGACTATGCACTTCTATATTCAAATCTTTTCACCCCTATCAAAAGTGAAAAAAGAACTTTGCATTACATACAGAACCTAATGGAAGACTTTAGCTACTATTTATTTTATATTAGTCTGTAATGGAAAATGCTTCTTTCAATCACTTATTACTCACAGACTCCAACTTCACATCAAGAAACGGTGTGTAGGGCCTTGCCTAAAGACTTTGTTAAGGACCAGCTTCACAAGAGAATAATCAAAAATTATGTCTGCTTCACTAAAACTTCAAGAAAGAACAAACCCTGCCAAATTCCTGCACTTTTCTCTTTCATCCTGACTACCTCCCTCTGATTTTCTTTCTTCTGGAGGTTTTGTTCAGAGGTACATCCCATTACCAAGGAGCTCTGCATAAGAAAATAAAGGTACAGGAAACCAGCTCTGGTTTTGGAAACATAACTCCAAGTTTTTTTAGAGGTTTCTAGCCCTTATAGTTGCTTTAAAAAAAAAAACTTTAAAAAATGAGTTCTCATGGATCAAAACCCAGAACAGAACAAAATGCCTTACAAATTAGTTTAATATTTCAGAAGCACTAACAGAACTTCACAATCAAGTTTCAAGATGAGACAGACATAATTAGATTTCACATCTGACACCTGGCCATAAAACAGAGCACTGCCACCTTCCCACTCAGCACTGTGCCCTTCTTCTGCCAGATGATCCCAACCCATCCCTCTGCTCCAGTGCTGGCTCTCTCACTTATCAGGGAATATAGATTTCACACTGCTCCAGTTCTACACTCTTTCTTGGAGGTTAAGATCATGTCATGAATATGACTCAGACCTCAATTCAAACATAAACTGAAGACAAAAAGTGTTCAATGAGTTCTTCAAAGGCAAATATTAGAGGCTTAATACTTCTTCATTCTCAATCATTTGTCTTTGCTAAGGATCACAATGGTATTGAAGAAATATGTTTTACAAATGAGATATGTACACCCAAAAGTATATTATTCAAATTTTGAGTGAGTCATCTTGTCACTTAATGATTTGAAATTGCTTCTTCCTAAGCATGTAGGTATGCAGTTTATAAATGGAGATTTCCACTAGTTAACTGTAAATCTCCTCCACAGCTCAACAAATCCCACTGACCACCTCTTCCCTCACAGTTGTTCTAAACAATCACCACACAGATTATTCGTGAGTATGCATATGTTATGTTTCCTCTAATGACTCTGGATTGCTCTTAATCTTTTCAATATCTGTGCACTATAAGCAGAGATTATCTCAGGATTAGGGTGTTAATTTAGAGTGGTTAGAGAAACTATTCTTGTGTTTGATGTGATGTCACTTAAACCTTAAGGCAATTTGCCATTCCTTTATTGAGATGTAAACATTTTCTAGCTAATTGTTAACAGTTATTTGGAGTTTCTTTTCCTGATCTTCCTACAGAATGTGCATTCTGGTTTTAAAATTTAAAATGTAAAAAAGATTATGTGGCATAAAATGAAGTGCCAGTACATGATGTTTCATTTGAACTAGCCAAGCATAAGAACAATGTAAGGGAAAAATAAGGCTTTATTCATAAAATATTTTACTCTTGAAGTATCAAGTCATTTATCAAACAGTGTTTTTAAACAGACCATGAAACCTTGAAACTGTATTTTCTAAAATTTTCCACAAAATAACATTTAAAAAGCATTTTTTCCCCAGTTACAACACCAAGTCAGGAAAGCACCTTTATCCACTTTTATTTAGCACAGCCTTTCACATCAGGACTGCTTGTAACTCACACTCTGAGCAGAGAGCCTCACGGTAATGCTGAAGCCAGGTTTAAAACATCATTGCCAGTTTGAACAGCCCTGGCAAGGCTTCCCTCTTGTTCTCCATCCATTACTGTGCCACAATGCCACCGTGAACCAAGTCAAAAGGACTGCAGAAAAGCCTGACTGGGATGCCCGGAACGCTGTCACTCCCCAGGGGTTTGGAATGGATGAGCTGGAAGGAAATCCCAGCCAGATTACAAACCGAGGGCCCTGGGGCCACGCTCCCTCAGAGCTGAGCATGTTTCAGCAGAGCACACAGCACTGACAGAGCTGACCCAGAGCACACACCATGCTCATCCCTTCCTTCCCTTTGCAGCTGGCAGTCCCTCTCTGAAACAGGTACAGAGGTTTGTGCTGTCAGCAAGAGGGAAGAAGAATTAAAACGCCGCAGCTGCTGCAACATTCCAACACCTGGGAGAGCAGCACGGGCTGGAAATGGCGATTCCTCAGGGAAGGCTCCCAGGAGGGAGCAGCCCCTCACCGCCTCACCCCACCCGTGTCACTCACGCCACTGCAGCAACCTGCTCCTCCTGAGACTTCTCCAATGCATGGCAGTTAAATAGTCTCAATTTCACTAACTCTAGTGGCTCTGAGGGGACAGTAAGTATTTCAAGTTCTATCTGATTTCTAACGGGGCAATAAATTTAGGAGTGTGGGAAGAATAATTTATTTTTGATCCCCGACTCTTCATTTCTCTGTTTCTTTGTGGTATAGAAGATAATAAAAATGGCAAGACATGTTTATCTTTTAAAAACCACTTCTGTTCCCAAAAGGTGAAGCTGCATTTGCTCATATTTCCACTCAAGAACATGATAAAAACATTTAAGCCAAAATGAATAATTCTTGTCAGAAATCATCCACGCTTCTAAGAGATTACAAAAAAGGGATAAGAAATTTATGACTATAATCAAGGCAGGTTCTCTACATTAAAGAAATTGGTTTTAATTAACATAGCAGAAAACCTACCCAGAGCCTCCAGAGACTGCCTGGGATGCTCTGGGAGTTTGGAAGTCACTTACAGCTTATTCTGAGGGTTTTTCCTCCAGTGGCCACTCTGCTGCATTATGAAATGCACTACATGTCACTGCAGTACAAGAACTTGTAACAAACTTCATTGGCACTAGCATTAGAAATTTATGATGAGCTCTCCAAGTATAAAAGACCATTTAAAGTAACTGCCAGAAGGGAGAATGTCAGAATTGCTACTGCTTTTATCAGTCCCTGCAGTAAAACCAGTGAAAAAGTGTACTTTCGAGTTTTAACAGTAATATGTTATAAGTATAGGTCCACACCTGGTTTTGAATTAAAGTAACTGCCAGAAGGGAGAATGTCAGAATTGCTACTGCTTTTATCAGTACCTGCAGTAAAACCAGTGAAAAAGTGTTCTTTCGAGTTTTAACAGTAACATGTTATAATAAGTATAGGTCCACACCTGGTTTTGACAACTTTAAATATAATAATGCAATTGCAGAAAGAAAATAAGCCTTTTTTTGGTACAGTTACTCTACATTTTGCTTGCAGTCATCCAATTTATTATTAAGAAATAATACTCAGCAACTCCAGCAAAAGAAAATAAATTTCAAAATAAACAATTTTTTTTTTAAATCCACTAATTTTATCTAAGTACTAGGGAAAAAAATGCTCAAGGTGGCAATGGAAACAGGAGTTATTTTTGTTAGCATTATAGGTCTGAAAGAAGGATACTCTTTAAAGCACTGGGTTTTTTAATGCACAGGAACAAAAAAAAAGTTTAGTGAAACAATACAACATTTAGTGTTGGTTCAGCCTACTTCCTTCTCTTTCAGAATATAGAATTATCCATGATTTTACCTTTCTAAAACAGTAACTGGAAGACTTGCAGAAGACTGAGTGCAACCCAGGACTGTACCTTGGAGGCAAATGCCTACCTTAGGAGGAGAAGCAGTTCAGACACTACAAAAATGCATATGAATTGTTCAAGCAGAAACATGATCTGTACCAAAAAAAAAGTTATTTTGAAAAATTAAATGACAACAGGCCAGGACATATTTATGTAAAATGTCCAAAGTTTGCCTGTGTTAATTTCTAATATTATGAGGTGTCTTAGAGGAAAATAAAGACAATCCAGATGAGTAATGTTCTATTAAGCAATCAAGAAACTATAAATAATGGCATGCTTGGCCATGCACTATTAAACGAATATTTTTTACATTTATTAGTCCCCTCACATGCACATAGAACTAGAAGTCTAATGGATCAGCAAGATATGCCCAAAATTATAAGAAATAATTTTTATGTTAATATGTTCTTAGGACAGTGCAGAGATTTTTGAAGCTGGGATTTCTGCCTGCCTATTTTATTGTATTCCTATGTGAAATGTTTCCAAAATCAGCATGTTTCTGAAATATTGGTCCTAAGATGTGTTTTACAATCATCATTACAATTAATTTAAATAGATTGTCTTATGCATAGATATAACAAATAAAGTTTAATTTAAACAATACCACCCTCACACTAAATTATTCTGCAGGCAAAGGAAGAAATTGCAACAGTTTCCCCCAAAAATAACCTAGAGCAAAACCTGGGCAGTTTATGGAGGGTGATCAATTACATCCATAACTTTATTCTAGTGCACCAAATCTAAACTAAACTATTGAAATGTACATATTTGAAGATCATCCTATTTTCATACAAGAGATTATATAAAGCACCTTTAAATAAAATTCCCAATTGATACGAAACAGTCACAGTTTTCTGCACTAACTTCAGAAGTGAGATATTGCAGGTACTGGCACATGTCTTGAGTCATGGGGCAATCTCATCAAAGAAACAAGTTTGTCATCTCTATCAGGTGCATGACAGTGCTCATCTGCCACCATCTGAAATGCATGTCATGTCACCAAGAAAAACACTTTCTGCAGCAATTCAGAAGATTCTGGCAAGAAGGCAGCTTGTTGCTTGCTACTAGTAGCCTCACTGGAAGACACCACTGAAAATACTGCAACTTCAAGAAAGCTTTTTCACTTTCATCTGGAGTATTTCCTTTCCTCTTCACTATAATTCAATAATATATATGTAAGTACACAAGGTACTGAGGATATAAAATACGTACTTTCTGCGATGGTTAAAGTGGAAAAAATATTAAATAATTATATTGTGAAAATAAATGGGCAAATTATGCATCAAGCATAAGATTCACAGAGATTCAGTCTCCGTTTTAAAACAATTTGTAAAGCAGTTTTGCTCCTCCAGTAGCAATCACTCTGATTCAATGACGTGGCTTTTAAAATGCCACATACCTGGACCTACTTTCCTGAGCTTGGACTGTAAGCAGAACAGCAGGATCTTAAGGAGCACATAATTATCCCAGCATGGCCCCAGTTCTTAGTCTGTGCTGAGAGCTGAGGGCTTTCTGTGGTTTTTGTGATACCTGTGGTCTTACCTAGGAATTAAAAATCTAATCAATGCATGCATCAGTTAATGACTTCTAGAATCCTGGTATAGAATAACTCTCTTAGTCAGGCTCTGCTCCAGTTCAACCTGCTCACAGAATCTTTAAGTGTATGCTGTTATATCTGTGCACACACTGCTGGCCGGCAGCACTAGTGCTACACCTTTCATCCTAGGCTTCATCAGATAAAACAGCTTAACAACCCTTCACATCTGCCCTGTCCACAGTGACAGCCACACACTTCATGCAGTCATTCAGCTAACTTCATAGAGGAAACAATACCCTAAGAGCAGCAGACCTTTTTTGAGTGGATGTAACTTTACAATGGCTCATAAAGATCTGCCTAATAGGCTGTATTCACATGCTATCTTTTGAGACTAGTCAGTCAGAACAGATTGCAACTATAGATCTTCAGAAAAATATTTAACAGGTATGTGATACAAACTTCTCTGAAAGTATCTGATGTATCTGGATTTCACTGGGAAGGACTAAATATTTTTAGGCATTCTTTTTTGTTAAAAAAACCCTAAAAAATAAATAATGAAATAAATGGCTAATCACATCTATGCAATAAACTGATTTCACATAGAGACTTCCTAGAACATGACATAGAATAAATTACAAAACACAGGAGTGGTCATCATATGCTGAAATACTGGTTTTACCTGTGCTGTCTAAAGTAAGGAGTGACAAAAGGACTTTAAAGCTCAGGCTTTAATCCATTTCTGCATTCCTGGAGTTAGCTGTACCATTGCTTCTACATAGTACTAGTGTCTAAAGTAAGGAGTGACAAAAGGACTTTAAAGCTCAGGCTTTAATCCATTGTCTGTATTCCTGGAGTTAGCTGTGCCATTGCTTCTACATAGTACTAAGTAAAGAAAAGCCATTTTAAATTTTTACTTTCCCACTTGTACCAAAGATGTTGCCATCTTGTTGCAAAGCTTTCATACCTTCTTGGAGGTTTCTCAGGGGCAGCTCCTCACAGCACTGACTCCTTCTCTACACGGCCAACAAACTCCATCTCACATCTCGACCACCCAACCTGCTCTTTTATAATACCCCTCCTAATTGGATCCAGCTGTGGCCTATTAAGGGCAGGCTTGTTCTTAATGCTTGATAATTAGCACAGCTGTAACTCCTTAGGGGTGAGATTACCTTCACCACTATCTCTATTCTCCTACCTTCTATCTGTCCACACCAAAGAGATTCAGCAGGCACAGAGACCGTAGCTTTGTTACACACACACTCTTTTACTTTGCTAGGAGTGCTTAGCACCATAATTAGTAGATTCCAATAGCATTGTAGTTGATTCCACAATGATAAAAAGTAGCATCAAAATTTGTCTGCCAAAATATATTGATTTTGAGAAAATGTAATTTAGAAAAAAAAAGTCATTGAAGAAAATCAATGTTTTGTTGCAACATCTCTGTAAATGTTTCAGTATTATATTATTCAGTTTCATATTAAATTAGAAGTACATAAGAAAAAAATCAGCATTATGATAATAATAGTAAGTCTACTACTTGGTATGCCCCTGCCCTAAACTCCAGAATTCTTTCAGAAGGCTTCTACAGAGCCTTTTCTTCATACCCTACCAACCTAAGAGTTTTAATTCCTCAAAAGGCAGCTTGAGTCTGTCTGGTATCTGATCACAGCAGGAATCCACTGGAGTCTAAAAACTCATAGCTGTCCTTAAGGAGAGGAGAAGAATGTCTAGGCACTAGTGAATTCTCTTGCACCATCTGGTCATCTGGCAAAAAAAAAGTCTTTGAACGGAATAAAACCACTTGAAATAAACCACTGGGGGGATTTTTGAGCACTCTGCAACAAGGATTAGCTTCTCCCTTTGTTTGCCCACTTTCTGTCTACCTCCTGCTCTTCAGCACACCTGAGACTACAGCAACTGACTTATCTGGAAAACTCCACTGGTTCCACGGTAGATAACAGCAAAGAAGATGCTGAGGTGAAGAATCTGAGAAAAGTACATACCGAAAAATTAAGACTGTGTCAGTGCAAGGTCTGTGTGTGTAGTAGGAACCACAAATTATGTCTAAACTGAGACACTGGGGGACTCATCACCAACTCCTGATTAAGGGTGTTTGTCTTCAAGTATGACCTCACTACAGGAAAAGCGTCTTTTCCACTTTTTTTATAAAACAAATACAAATTATTGTCCACTCCTGAAATGTAATACTTAAACCTGAACTCTATTGGATTTTCTGTCCCAGATTACACAATGACTTAGTTCTGGAGCTTTATCTTTTTGGAAAGGAGTAGTCACGAGTTCCAGAAAGAATACCTCATCTGCTCTCAATTCCTATTCTGCATTAAAAAAAAAAATACAGATTTTAAATTCCTTCAAAATGTATTACAGTTTCTTTTTTTAAAGTTCATTGAAGTCATCAAAAACTCTCATCTCAGGGATTACACACTACCTTATACCATGGAACTCGGTATTGTAAGCAAAAGGAGCTTGAGGAAAAGTAGTCTCTATTAATCCATGACTGAATATTCAAAGACATTTGGATTTTCTCTTCCTGAATTGCCAGTAGCATAATTCAAACATTACTTCAGAAAGATTTTTGAGGACTAGTACAAATTAATGCAAAAGATCTGCTGCTTGCAAAATTCTGGACTAGAAAGTCCAGGAATTTAAGGGAAAGTTTACAGCTTTTCCCTGTTACAGCCACAGACAGACACACACAGACAGACAAACACTGCTTTATACTGCTTGCACCTGGAAGTTTTCTGACATTCAGAGGAAACAGCTGGTGAAAGTAAGCAACTTACTCTGCACATGTGCACAGAGGCAGATTTCATGGCAGTGTCAGTAGTTAACACTGGGCAGCTCTGGGGATTTAATGAGCACAGCTAACAATGATGATGAGCATTACAACAATATGTTGTAGAAAAGTATGATGTACAGGAAAAAACGTGGCCAAAACTTATATATAGATATTCCCTTTATGTAGGTGCACATAGGCTAAATAAGCAAAATAATTTATTTTAATATCCTTCAGATTAAGCATTAAGAAACCAATTCCAACCACATATATTCCTGCAGCAAAGTCATAGAGGCTGGGAGATTTTTCCAGGGAAACACGGCTTTTTTTTTTGTTAATCATTAAGCATCTCACACTAGCCCCAGTGAGAGATATGATACTGGGCTAAGACACTTTTGTTATGAACTGACACAGCAATTCTTACACCTGTTTACCACTGCCACTCACAAACAGTCGAAAAATGAGAGTAAAGAGGAAGGTATCACTTCAAACTAGTTGCTAATTAAGTCATGAATAAGTAACACATCAGATGGAGATGTGCTTCAGTGTCCCAAAATGAAAACACAATTAATTCTAGAAACAGGAGTCAGTAAGGCTTTGAGTTATCTATATTAGCACTGTGGCTCTAATTGGGACTATGCTTTTGAAGTGCATCTGCCCAATGGTCTCCCTTTCCACACCTTGGAGCATGCTGCAGACCTGCTCTGGAGCATGTCACAGAATCACAGAATAATAGGGTGCTCTGGGTGGGAAGGCACTTTTATAAAGACCACCTAGTTCCAACCCCACTGCCATGGGCAGGGATATCTTCCACTCTCCAAGGTTGCTCAAAGCCCCATCCAACGTGACCTTCAGTGCTCCCAGGGATGAGGGATCTACAACTTTTCTGTACAACTTGGCTAGGCCCAAGCCACAGGAGCTCTCCATAAACATGAATTATGCCCACTGAACCAAACTATGAATTACTTCTACAAAGCAAACTCTCAGCATTTAATATGGACATTGGCCACTCAGCTGCATTCCACAGATCTTCACCAACTGGGCTGAACAGTACCAGCTTTGGTCACCAAAAACCAAAGCAAACTCTCAGCATTTAATATGGACATTGGCCACTCGCATCCCACAGATCTTCACCAACTGGGCTGAAGAGTACCAGCTTTGGTCACCAAAAATTGGACCAGACCTCAGGAAGACAGGTATCACTGGTCAGCTGAAGGATCTAGGACATGCTTCCTCTTTTGTCTGTTGTCCCCCAGCACAAGACTTTTAAGCCCCTTTAGATGGAACTTTGAGACCTATTAATGGAAAGTGATTTCCAGTTATTTCAAACACATAGTAAATAGATTACATCCTGGTAATCTATCCCCTTACAGACTGTGTTGTCCCTTGGATTTGTAAACTACCTACTCCTCACCCACATCTCACTTGTCAGACTCTTCACTAGAGCCAAGACACGTTTGGGCAGAAACAGACTCTGTGGACCCTGTGAGGTCCTTCTGCAGAGCACACAGGTAGCTCAGTGCCAAGAAGGCATTTTTTAATGGAAATCTTACAGATTGCTGCTAGGAATGGCAATGCCTCTTGGCTTCCTTTTCCACTGATTTGATTCCAAAATAGATAATTTCCCACTTCTGTTAACATAAAGCCTCCACATGAAGGCTAATTCTACACAGTATTAAAAAAATCACCTACTTTGATGAGAATACATCCAACAAATTTTTACCCATGTTAAGTTTATTGACATTTTTTTCCTCATCTCTTATACATACTGAATATGAATATTTCTTTGGAGTGCTATAAAGGAAAGTGGAAGCTAAATTTGCATCAAAAGTGCTCTAATGGTGCCAAGGATGAAAAGAACAAGGTGATGGCATCACACAACTGGCCATGGCACCCAACAGAGACAACCTGCCACTGCAGCATCAGCCGTAGGTCTGAGGCTTGAGTCTGGAGCCATGCACTTTGTACAGAAAAAACTTATTTGGGATAAGCTAAACTGCAGACATCACTGGAGCCTTTTGTCACGGAAAACTGCGGGGAATTTTTACCAACTCTGAATTCCTGCTGAGAATTCACCTCCATTTAAAAGTTCAACACATATGGCTTAGTGAGGATGCTTAATAAGGTTAAATGCAGTACAGACAGCACTTCTAGTACCAAAAAAAGCTGAATTTATTAGGCCTGCAGATCAGTAGATAAATTTCTCAAAGAGAATCTATAGCTATCTCTCTACTAGTGGATTAAACATGACTAGAATATTAAACATATACTCTGGCATGAGCATCTCAAATTCTTACTATTAGACTATCTCACCCTCCAAAATGGGCTGGGTGTCAGAAGCAACTCTGGCACTTGCAGACTCCTGGGCAGTGCCTGGAAAGCCTGGAAAGAGAGTAACAGCTGGCAAGGGCCAAAACCACATGTGAATGCTCCAAGAATTTACTGGTAGGGCTGGTTGGAGTTAAGAGTACTCAGAAATGTTTTTCCAAAATCTGTTGTGAAGTAACCTAATGGCAGCAATGTCTGTACATGTCCCCCCTCTATGTTTTTTTTCTGGAAGTCAAGAGTCATGGTGGGGCAGCTGAAGAAACACAGAAACACACAAAAATAAAAACAGTGCAGGGAAGTTCAGTTCTTGGAGATATTTCTTCATGGTCCAGAAGTAACTGTTGAACTGTACAGTCTTTAAAAATTTCTTTAGGATGTATATTAACTATAAATGATATCAAGGCTCTGAAGATTATTGAATAATTTTTTTAAAATTGCCTCCCTTTTTATCATGTTTAATACTCTGGTTTGTTTATTCCTGTGAAAGGAAAACAAAGGGAAAAAATGGTGTTGGACATATTGGTTGATAGAACAAAATTTTTTATTTAGTTTTCGTATTTTTCACTGGGAGTTTACCTTGAAAAGAATTAAGAAAATATTTTGATCTCCATCAGGTAGAATAGAACTGCTCAAGGGAAAAATGGGAGAAGTTGTGTCAAAACACCTTATTTTTCCTCTGATCCCAAGCTAGCCAGGCTGAGCCAGCTCTCAGCATGAACTGCAGCACAGTAAGGACTACAGAAATAAGAAAGACAAGTCCTCTAAGTGTCAAACAGAGCCTGTTGCACAGAAATTCTGTTTTCTGCTCAGCCTAACAAGCTCCTCTCTGTATCTCACTCAGACAAAAAGAGATTATTAGCTCCAGGGAGGTATTTTCAACGGCATGCCCAAAGAGAATCCTCAGTTTCTTATTCAGTCTCTTGTACTGAAACAACGTGCAGCACCTAGACCCCAGAAAAGGATCTGGCTATTTCCTAGACCTCTAGATTAAAAAATCCCCTTTTCATACATAAAACTTACATAACCACACTAGGAAGGTATCAGCAGGAATCCCAACTGGCATCATTGTTATTGGCCACTAAAGAGAACCCTCTATTAACACCAACAAAGATAAGCTGGAGAGTAATTAATGCAAAAGGGTAGGTTTTAGAAACACACCATCATTTGAGAGCTCCAGACAATATTCTTGCAAGCCTGAGGAGTGATAATGTTCACATCAGTATGGAGATGTTGAACGGAACACAGTCCCAATTCTGTTACATATTTTGCTGCTTTTGCTTTAAAAAAAAAAAAAAAAGAAATGGGCAGGATGAGATATAAAATTTGTACCTATCAAGGGACAATCAACACAGGTAATGTCTGAATAAAATTCAAAGAAATGAAGATTTAAAGTGTTTTTGGAATTCAATTTTGTAATTACATACAATTCTACTGCTACTTTTAGCACACTCTCCAATATTCACAATGCTGAAGTCCTAGTTCTTCAGGGATTATACACAGAATTGAAAACATGGCTATTTCTTGCCCTTCAAAGCACCTAAAAATTCAGGTGATGATACCTAACTACTTAAAAATTCCACTCTTGGTGTGAAGATTGCAAGTCTGTAGCTTTAGTGCCATCCTATGCTGACACGATGGGATAACTGATGGTTGGGATATCAGCACTAGTGCTGGATGGATTTGCTTCTGCCATTCTGTATGACAGACAACACAATATGGGCCAAAACTTCTCTTTGACCACTGGAATTGCACCACTGCATGTAACAGCCAAATCTGACACAGTATTTGCCCTGGAAAGGAAAAGACAATATGTTCCTCAGAAGTCTGATATGACATAATATGCTAAACTAGTCTCCTCTGGAATTTTTTCAGTCAATCAATAAAATAAATGTCTTGGATTACTGAATGCATGATTTTGACATAGAGACTACAGCTTCTTCTGAGTGCCTGCCTGTTTACCAATGGATTTTGTGAAAAACAATCAACATACCCCGTTCCCACTGAATGATGATAACAAATAAAATTGAACTTTCACTCCACTGTGATCATACAGTAATCTAAACATTGAACAATTCCCTCCCACCTTCCTTCCTTGCATTCTCTAATGCCATTAGAAACAGTCACAGTTAGGGTATGGCTCAATGTAGCACAAGCACAGGTAGGAGTATACTGGAGGATTTTTTTGCAAAGGTCTGGTACAGCAACCTTTTTAAAAATATAATTCTTCTTATATGTCTTTATACAGCACAAATATCTGCTATTCAAGTCAAAAGTCAAAATAAATAAACAAGTAAGACATTGTGTAATACTATCATTAAACATAAGCACTTTCTGTTTTCAAAGAAATTAGCATGCCGTAAAAAAAAAAATACTGACAGCTCTGCCACACCAGCAGAAAAGGCAACATGGCAAAGGACTTGAGGCTGAGCATTGAGCACTGAGGCCAGGGTGCTGGCTGTAGGCAAGGGCATCTTGAAGAATATGAAACAGCCTAACTGGCAGGGGGTTGGTTATGCTGCACAAACTGATGAAAAAATATCACAAAAGATGACCAGAGAATAACAGACATGAAGGCTTGGCAAGGGACAACAGGGAGAAGAAGATGGAAATATACTAGTGGCCACAGTAAGAGCTAGGACAAAATCTAGTTGCAGTGATAGATGACCACAATTCAATGACAGATTGAAAAGTAACCCTGACACTTTCATCCTTTGATTGCCTTCATCAACATTACATCTAGTCAATTCTTCATACCCATTATTTCCATGTATCTGGAGATTTATCACTCATTTTTGAAAGGTAGTGTTTAATTTTGTGTCCTCTAGAAGCAATTAACTAAATCCATCTTCTGAATCTTCAGCACTGTTACTGCATTATTGCCGTGTTTTAATCAAATCCCTCCGAAGTGACCTGCCATTAAGTATAGATTCATCATAACATTTTATTTCAGGTTTGCTCTTGTTTTATGATCATGAAGGGCGCCACAATAACGTGAATATATAAAGAGACATAGGATTCAACAATGCCACACACACATTAGGGTACAGATGACATTCAGTGTCATGTAAATGTTAAAAAACAAATGGCATACAGAGGTGCAAAGAATTTTAGAACTCATTTATTACCATATTTTGCAGTATCAAGCTCATGACAGCCAGCTAATTGTATGCCAGAAAGTAGCAATGTTTATATTCAGCTTCATTCAGCAGTGTTTTCAGGGAGAGGGATGGATCTGGTTTTCCCTACAACAGATTGGTTTTTTTGTTTGTTTTTGGGTTTTTTGGGGTTTTTTTTTTGAGATTACATATCCTAAGAAAAGGACTATAAAAATAATGATAAGAAAGACCCAGCCTCCTGCTTTCCAGCACAAAAGATGTGAATAATCAAGAGTCAAGAGGGATGAGAAAGAAATTGCAAAAGATTCATACAGGAGTCTCATGAGATTTGGTCACTTGCTCAAGTTATTAACAAAAATCATTCAGGGACTTGCAGGGAAAAGTAGCAGTAAATGACTGTGACTTCTGTCTTAAAGACAGCTGCTCAGTGAGCACCAGCAGTCAAATTAATGCATATACTTACATCTCAGTAGAGGAATTCTTTTTTCATTTAGGCCACCTTGCTCGTATAGAAGCCTTTGTGCCAGCAGGTTACTAAATGATGTGTCTATACATGTGTGTCTCCAAGTAACTTACAGGAATATAATGCAAGATTGTAAATGAGATCCTTATGGATGTGACTAATGAAAGAAAAGCATAATACTACAAGCATTAGGGCTAGATGACTCCTTGAGGAAGGCTATGCAAAAGGGATCTTCTTTGGTGGTTAGAAGCTTTTCTTTTTAATGTAAAGATCATGAAATCATAGAGCATCAGCTTGGAAGGTATCCCATCTCCCAGATCACTCATGATGGTATTACACAGATATTTATAAAACCAATAAATATTCTACTAATGGATAACAAGATTACATTATGCAAACTTCCGGCTTCCCTTTCCAAATTACAGCACCAGCATCCAATTCAAAAGGCACCCAATGCCACATAAATGGGTATGCTGGGAAAGACATGCAGTATCAGCCTTGATGCAGTCAGGTTAATAATATATGAGCATGTGACTAAAGTGGGTCTACTGGAAAGATAAGCTGATCAACTACCTTAAATGCATTTGCTAATTCACTGCCCATCCTTTTATTCCTCTTTTTTTTTTTCTTCCTGTCCATTTAAGGGGGATGGTTTATAAAAAGAATTGCAGCCACATAATCAGCATTTTTAAAATAGCTGTTATTACCCAGCTAGCTCAACCATTTTTCTGGGAAAAAAAAAGAAAGGATGAAATGCCAAAGGAGACACCATTTTTGATTAAAAGGAAATGAGATATTCCCTCCTTAAAATTGATTTCTCTTAATCACCTCTCGTTCATCACACAAACACACACAGCTACTGCTAACTACTTCTCTACACATTCCATAAGCCCTTACTGCCCAAGGACAACCTGCTTTCTGTGTCACACAAGGTCAAAGTGAAATCCAGTCCATCTTATCTGTGCAATTAATTTGCACCTACATTCTAGGTACCTAACAAAAGCTGCTTATGGGACTCTGGTATTTCTTTCTTTGTTTTCCCAAAATAAGTATGCTGGAAGTGCATCACCTATAGACCCTTATCTATCTAAACTGAAGTGAACAACATCTCCTCTGAATTTAAGTGCAGGTAAACTGCCCAGTGTAGTTGTCCTGTGTTCCACCTCAAGCTCCTTCTCTTCTTCTCGGTGGCTGTCTCTCACCTACCACATCTTTGTGCTCAGTCAGGCAGGTCAACATGCAGCATTTGAACTGCATGGAGTTGCTGTCAGGGGGTATGAAGCCAAGCAAGACCAAGAGACAGAGCTCACCCCTCATGAACAAGTCTGCAACAGCAGTTTTCCAACATGCAGGGAATGTCTCAAAGAGGAAAACAAAAAGAGCTGACAGCTCTGACACCAATGCAGGTGGCATTCACATCACTTATTGCCAGAAGGGTAACAGATGAGCATTTGGCTTAAGCCACATTCACTGTATAGGGACTGGAAAGAAACAAGCCACAATGAATTATCTACAAGCTCATTGAGCTCTACAATGAGCTGTCTTCTAATATAGATCTGCCAACCAGATCAGCTGTACGGCCCTCTGGAGAGTCACAGCTCTCCCACTAGGAATGATGGCTACGTAACCTCACATGGATGCAATGAATTGCACCTTCTGGACAGATCTAGCCTAACAAATGAGTGAGCCGAGGAGTTTTCTTGTCTGAAGGACAAGTGCTGCTGCACAGCACAGTTTATTTCCATCTAGATTAACTTATTTCACAGCACAACTGGCTGCATCCAAGGTGCCTACTAGCAGTGCAGCTGGCATGTGCTGACATCCAGAGAGTATCAAACCTGGGAAACTGCTGAGGTAAATCCATGCTAGTGACTGACATACAGGTGCAGGACTGAGAACACAGGTGCTGTGCCCAAGCACCTAAGTACTGACATTCTACAGATTATCAGGAGCACCACAATTCTTAAATTTAGCAGTGCCATAGTTTGTGGCTCAAAACCAAAACTAAGGGTCATATATACTGTTCTGCAAATCCTGAAGACCTCTTCATATGTAAAGTTCCTGCTGGTTTGGGAGATATTTTTGTTATCCAAATAGAAACCTATTGTACATGATTGGAAAGTGCTTAGAAAGTCCAAATTAATAACATAGGATTCCTATCTAAATAGCCTAGCAGGTCAGAATCTAAAGCAAATCACTCCTGATGCAGAGAAAAAAAGACAAATCAATGTGTCATACTATTAAAAGAAATCATTAAATAAATCTTTTGTATCTTTAACAACCAGACTTACTGCATTACCCAGTAATATTGAGAATTTAAATGCAATTTTGTATCATCTAGTATTTCCAACTTCAAACTTTCAGTGCATTCTAAAAGGCACAGTAGTATAAGAAACCACCAGGGAAAATGGTCACAAGAAAAATGGTCATCTGTTTACAAAACAACATTTTATGACATAGGAAAATTAGTTTATATTTTAGGCTTCTAAATCTGGAAGATTCAATTTCTTACTCTTCCTGATTTCCCCACTGAAAAACATGGCAGGTGCTCTGATTCCCTGCACAGCCAAGTACAGGTCCTGGAAGGCAAAGCCCTTAGATTTTTGATTGTGCTTCAGCCCAGCCCAAAAGCATGAAGGACCCTGCCCAGCCGAGCTCAGGTGCGCCTGCATTGGATTACAGCTCAACCTTTGACACTGCAGCTAAGCAATGAGCTCACATGCTTAAGCCATGATGGGTAAGTAACAACCAGAATGGGAAAACTTAAAATATCCCTCATGTGAACAAGACATAGTTAGGGGAATGAAGCTCTTCCTTTCAAGTAACTTTAGGGTTAACAGGCCAGCAGAGTAAGACAGTGGGGCTATCTTGTATCTCAGTTCAAAGAACAAGGGATGACCTATTTTTAATCACATGGATTTGAACTTACTTCCAAAGGCTATCTTCTGTGTCCTACATGTATTTTGATTCAGAATTCACACAAAATCTATATGAAAAGCCCTCTGCAGTTCAGAATTTACATGCAGTGCATTGACCTGCTGGCTAATACTACTTAGTCAACCAAAGCTCAGCTGTCTACCAGTTCAGGGCTCTCTCCTAATATCTTCAAAAAGGCAGGTTAAGAAGGAGCAACAGGTGGAATTCATTCCAACATTAACTGAAAAAAAAGCATCTATCCTAGGTCAGTCAACTCTTCTCACTGTCTTCTCTATCCCATTACCTATTAGTACCTCCAGATAGGTACTTCAGGAGGGCCAGTCATCCTCGTCTTAAATACCTGGTTTTGAACAAAAAATACTCCCTAATGAAGTGCTTCTCTCTGTTAAAAGGCACTCTGACAATCAGCTCTGGCTGGATGCTGGTCATACACCAGATAACCTATTTAAAGCTTGTGAGACAAGTCTTATTCTAAGACCTAACTCCCACTGGTACAACCATTCTGTACAGAGCTCCATGTTGACATAACTTCACAGCATCCAGAAATTCTACTAGCTGCACCAGAGGTACCTCTGGCATCTCTGCAGAGCGCTGTATTGTGCCATGGAGACATACCCATGAACTAATGAAAATTCAACATTCATATTAGTATTAAAAAAAAAGTCATTAACTGCTATTGAACTGCCAATTATCCAGTGTAACTGCAGACCTCCCAGCACAGCTGTTTTATCTTCCCTCTCTGCTGCGTGCAATATTACATTCATATTGCAGATTACATTATCACAGCGACCTGTAACCAGCTCCTAACTGCTGAGAGAACAAATTATTTTGCCAAAGTTATCGGTTCAAATCTGTAATAGTGAATAATGAATTAGACATGCCCAGACTTGGGGATTTTTTCCTTGCAGTATCTGTAGTCATGAGGAACTGTGACATTCAATTACAAATATTAAATAAACCATCGCTTTGAAATTATTCTTCTTCCAGCTATTTTTTATTACTCCATGTCACAGGAGAGAAAAAAAGAAATTTTGTCCTGGATAAGCTAAAACCCCTAATGGTAGCTTAATATTATTCAACCTCTTCCACTGAAAGTTTTTTATTATCCTTCATTATTGATGGATTGCACTTGATACTACCCAAGTTTAAATTCTTTATATAATCATACCTTTATTAAAAGGAAAACTGTGGGCAAGAGTGCTAAATCATCCCAGAGCTCTGGTGATACCTAAACAAAAGGTACTCTCCTCAAGTTACAAATCACTGGACATGGTAAAAGTAACCTAGAGAAATAGTAACACGTGTTTATTGGTCTTCTCCCCAAGTGTCCATCACCAGCAAGTAGCAGAGTCAGAACATTTGACACTGAGGACCACTGTGGCAGATGTGTCATGGAAATTTCTGTTTGTCTGTTGTCTTCTACCAAGCATGACATTGCCTGCCGTGCCTTTATCAAATTGCTAAGCTTTCTGTATTGCTACAGACATTAAATTATCTCAATAAAATCTCAGCACACTTATAAAGATCTTCATATAAATATCCCTCTTCATCTCTTTTTCTTTCTGTGTTCAAGGGAGTGAAAAAAAATTGCTGGGTATGTAGCATATAAAAATTCATAAAGTTTCTGTCAATTTTCCATTCCTGTTAACTTAAATTAGTGCACTCCTTCATTACCTGGGCATGATAAAAGTCTTTCATCAGAAGTAAAAATATATAATGATTTAATGCACAGAAGTCCTGACCTTGTAGCTTCATAATTTTTTCAATCACTACTACGTATATTTGAAAGAACATACATGTGACACCTGGTGCAATTGATGCCAAGGTACTAAGAACACAATAAATATATATATATGATGTTGGTGACTAATGACAGCTGGCAAGGCATATACTTATGGCATTGGCATTTATTACAAATGTCCTATGGGAAACTTCTCATCTTCTGAGGCATCAGCATGACACCAGCAGTAGCAACTGAAACCACACCAAGACACACTTTTGAGCACTGACAGAAATAATAATGAAATCAGAGAAGAGATTCACAGAAATAGAGTGCTAGAAAACAGCTCAAAGCATCAGCTAGCCCAGCCTCCCCAAAGGCAAGAGCAACACCACTGAAGAGGTGTATTTATCGAATCCCTTCCTGTAAACCTGAAAAAAAGGATATGCTACAAAAAATGTAGCTAAATTGAAACCAATTTGAAATCAATTCCCTAATTTCTTCAGGTCTTAATTCAATTGGTTCTAAAGAGCAACTGATCATCATTCTCTCACTACCAGCATCCTACTTATTGAGAACTTTTATTTCTTCTCCCCATCCTATCTTTCAGTGTTAAACAAACCCATTTACTTCAATGTCACCGCATATGCCCTGTTTTAGTAATTATTTCAATTAGAAACACTTTTTTCTGTTCTTTACACCTCCTGTTTCTTTCTGAAACCAATGAGGAAACACTGGACGCAGCATTCTTGATCAGGCTTAACTAATGACAAAGGAAACTCTGTGTCTTGTGAATGGCACTTCTATTTATGTACCTCAAGGTAAGATGTGTCTTTTTTCAATTATACTGCACCTGTGACTTTTTTCACTTGCTTTAGATTCTGGTCCAGTAAGACCTTTTTTTTAGTGTCCTACTGCTTAGCCAAGTCTTTATTATTTTAAATAATGGATTCCTCATTCCTTATATAACACAGCCCTTCATGCTTGATCCCTCTTTATTTGGGCTATTCCTTTAGTTTGCAAACATAATTTTGAACCCCTTTTTGTCCATTGAATACTTGCAATTATTCCAGATTGATGTCATCACAGATCATATCTATTCCATCATCCAAGTCTGGATGATTCAACGCTGGCAGCTGGAGTTGGTTTTTAAACAGTCTATTGGCACCTCCCAGCAACATTAACTACCTCCCTGTCTCTGCATGAGCAGGTATTCCTATCCCTTCAGGGTAGCTGCTTTCCACTGCAGATAAGCAGAAGCCTGTCATCAATTCCCCTGGACAAACAGGAGTCATTTCCTATCACACTGTCTGCTACAAGCACTTCTTCCTCTCTCTCTGTCAATAAGAACTATGAAACATGACAGAGATGGAGAGAAAGTGAGGCAGGCTGGGGGAGTTCATGGGTACTGTACTGAGGAAGAAAAATGGATGGAGACAAGGCAGAGGATGGGTGATCTTGAGGCCAGCTGGTAACTAGAGAGCAGGTGACCTGTAAGATAGACAATCCTCCATGATCAGTGCCTGTTGCTGCACCCCCTTGTAGTGGATGGATGCTGGCTCAGCACCAGCACAGTGACAGCACTCTGCAGGGCTATGCTGGCCTCAGGAGATCCTTCCCTCCCTACTTGGGCACTACTTCTTTCTGCTTCCTTTCACCCCCCCTCTATTATCTATCAAATACATACATGTATGTATGTATGTATCAAACACATACACATATTTATGCAAAATTATCTATGTGATCTTTCTACCATAGTATGATCTACTATTCTCCCTAAATACATTAAGTAATAAAATATATAAAAGCAAAATCAGATTATAAAGTTATATATTCTATTTTTTACTCCTGTGATTTGTGAACTAGTAATAGGCACTGCACACATGGATCTTTTTCTAGCCAGAAAACTTGTGTTTGCAATATGATTATGTAACCATTGTATCAGAACAACTCCTTTAATTTCTCCATCTGAATATTCAAAGCCAAGTATGTCAAAACTTGGTTGTGATTTCCTGCAGGAGGTACTATCAATATTCTGCCTACAAAATATTTAGGAAATATCTGTTTATGGCAGGAAATATAAGCTACATTTCCAGTAGGAAACACAGGTTACATTTCACTGTGTGTACTCAAAAATAAACCAAGTTGCCTTGGCTCTCTCCATACCCATTCAAGAAACAAGGGCACCTCCCAGAAATATTAATCCTTCCATTTTAAAAATAACAACCACACAGACATCTAAGATATCTGTTGCAATTTAGTGACTATCTCCTCCTTCTGATTCCAGAGGGAGCCTGGAGGATAGGCTTTGGCTGTACATCTAAGGAACAATTCAGTTACCTAAACAAAGGTGTCTGGTGCTGTTTTGGATGCCTGGATTATGCAGGACCCTGGAGAGGTACTGCACAGGATCTATGCAGGTTCATTTAAGTTCTAGAGAGGCAGCTGGAGTCCAAACAAAATACCTTGAGGCACCTAAATTACCTAAGAAGCACATTGCCTTTTTTATTTTAATCTCTCTTGATTGCATCACCTGTATTGACAAGAACAAGACTCAGTTGTTTAAATTTCAGAAGCTAGTTTTGTGTCTGAAACCTGGGCACAGAGACATGGCAGAGGATTTGCAGGAGATCTGCACCAACCTGGACTGGAAACAAGAGGACAAGCATGAGACTGTGAAACCAAAATGACAGTAGACACCTTTGCCCAAACATCCACATTCTGTTCTAGATCTCCATTAACTGCATTTGTAGAGTTTAGCAATCCAACTCTCACTTAGACATCTAATGCTATAAATCTCAATTTACATAACTGGAATCCACCAATTTTTTTCATCATATAAAGTAAGATGTGACAGATATCATTAACAGAAGCATGACGTTCTGCACTCTCAGAACGTCAGGTGAAGTGTGAATTAATTCACCTGAAAAAATTATTTGTGTATCCATGCCAAGGAAAATAAACACTATTTAGTCTCATTGAGTAGTAACTTCAGTTGACTTTAGGGCAGCAACTAAAACAGCTTGTCAGAAAGATGTCAAAATTGCTTTAAAAATCAGCAGGCACCCAATGATGTCCATATGCATACTTGCAGTTTTATAAAGGCACATGCATAAAAATAAAAATTACAGTGTTAGCATAGAAGAGATTACATCCTTTTTAGAGTGACAGCATAGAATAGATGACATTTTTTTCAGAAACAACAACTCATCTGTTTTAAGGTCTGACTTTATGTCAAACTAATTTTCTGACTATCGTATTCTCAAAACAGCAGGATGACTATATAGCAAATGATGTCTCTTGGGTTTTGCTGGTTTAATTTTATCAAAATTAGAGCCTTTGAGAAAACCTAGATGGACAACTCTGAAGTCCTCTCCATAAACAAAGACAACGCAGACAGCACTTCTGAGAGCAGTAGCCCATTCCCCATTCTCTGCAAAACATTATCTCTAAGAAGAAAGGTTCATTTTTGCACTAATCTCCTTGTTTTCTCCATCCACTTTAAAGCATTATTTCCCATAAACTATGAAACACATTCTAAAATTATAGTAAAATGAAAGTGCAGTACTTTACTCTTCCAGCTATAATAATGACTTTAAAGAGGGGGTTATTTGCAGATTCAAAGTATCGATTATTTAACTTCCTAAGATACAGAAGTATTTGGATGCTTGAAAATTGAATGCCTGGAACTAATGCATTTGATTCACAGACCAAACATTCAAGAAGAATCAGACTGTTAAAAACAATTGCAAATTATGGTCACTTGTCTGAACGGAAATAGGCTGACATGCTACTAAGAACTATTTATTTTTCAATTTATGTCATGTGAGCAAAACACCTAAAAACACAGCAAAAACAAAATACAATCAACCTGAATAATGAAAAATGATAAAATGATAAAATGTATGTCTAAATTATTGAAACCTGGCAACAGTAATCTTCCATACTCTTTATCTGTAAGATGACTTACAGTATAGTCTCAGTATTATATCTGTTTTTATTATTGATCAGTATTTTGTTTTGTGATTTATATTCCTGTACAATATATAATGGTTTTAAATGGAATTATTGGCGGTAGGCACAAAAATAGATAGGTGTTGAAGTATCCAGTTACATATATAATTTGTGAAATAAGCAAATAATTATGGGAAATAATGTACAGGTTAAGCAGGGGAGTAAAGCACACTGACATAGATATTGACATATGTGCAGGTCATTTACAGACTGCAGCCCTTCCCCAAGCAATGCACTTCTTATATGCAACTTTGTTAATTCCCCCTTGCTACTATATATATGTAACTTGAAGTATAAATATCAAATCATGTGATTTTTATAACATACATGTTTACAACTTCAGTAATACAATATTTTAAGATGTTGTGAAATCAAATAGAAACTGCTTATTTACAACTTTTCAGTAAAACAAGCCAATGGTCTGCAATTCTGATACTTGCATCTGTCCTCCTGATCTAGCTTAGCATTTCAGCATCAAAAATAAAGAAAAATGTTAATCATTTCATGTAATCCAAGGAAGATGTACATGGCTATTAGTAAGTCTATTCTAAAAAGTATCTACAGATACCCTGGATGTACAGGCAAAGGACTCTTAGCGATTTTCAACAGAAAGACTAAAACTGCATAAACAAATTTTTAAAATACTGGAAAGCTTAAAAATGGCTAGTAAATAAAGATTCATGGAGGAATATATTATATATAAACCTACAGTTTGATTATGAATAGAAAAGAACATGATACAAGCTGTAATTCTATTACAAAGAATTGTCATCATGTCACTGAAAGCAATATTACAGGCTGCCTAGAAAGTAGCAAAATAAAACTTGCTGTAATAACATTTTATTTATGTCCATAAAATTGAAGAATGGTAAATCTCTGGTTATTTTATTTTTAATACAGAGATGATTTTTAACAAGCTAATTTATAAAAGGTTACACCAATGTCTAGATTTAAATCAAAGGAATTAATGTCCACACTACCACAGTTCACACAGAGAAATTCTTGTAACATTTCAATAGCTGATGAGGCTAAAGGTCAACACTCACAATATCTGTTTGGAATTAAATGAAAGAATATGCCAAAGTTTAAAAGTTGAGTTGGCAACCAGAATGAAGTTCAATAGCTATGCTTCAGTTCTTCAAACTAGCTGTCCAAATTATTACTTAGAATAAATACTTGAGCAATCTTGAAAAGCTCCTTCTCTTCACCCTTATTCACTGTTCATTGACATATACTCAAGAATTCTTGCAGACCAGAAAAAAGTTACTTAAAACAAGTAGAAGTAACCAACTCAGGTAGTACATGAAGATAGCTGTGCCTAGTCAAAGATGACTTCTTTTCCTGACAGGTAAGAAAAGCTTAGCTGAAATTCTGATTGCAGTAAGGTGTTCATCAATCAGAAGCCCTTCCTGCTCATTTTTCCTTAAGTAAACTACCACAGTTTTTATAGTAAAGGTACTCTAGCAACTTGCTTCAGAAACACATCATTTCTTTCTGTTACAAGATCTAGATCAAGATGTATTGATGCTTTTCAGATTTTGCATTGTTCCATGAGAGGGCACAGAAAAAAGCTGCCACTTCTCTGCAAGGGCAAGAGTGGGCACTGACTCCTGGGGCAGCTAGAAACTGAAGCACTTGGTACACTGACACACTGTTTGGGGACAAACTGACCACTTTCTTGAGGAGCTCCTGTATCACTGAGGATCTGATTACTCAGCCTAGCATAAGAAGCAGTGTAATTACTTGCTTTTCCTTATACCCGTGCTACAGTGGGTTGGACAAGTTGTTATTTAAACCTAACAGACTTTCCTGCAGCTAGGAAAAAAGAAAGAAAAAGCACAAAAAGCAGCATACATCCCCTCATTTTCTTTCCAATCTCAGTATGTCTTTCTCTGATATTTATTGCCTCTCTGGCACTTCACATACACAGTGTTATATATTAATTTAATGAGTCATGTAATGCTTCCCTAAGACTGGAACATATCCAGAGGTGGTGAAGGTGGCAGTGGGGATAGTGAAGTCAGATTTTTCAATTACACTTCAGAGAGAAGCTTTCATTCAGCTCCCATTTTTTTCACTTGAGAAGAAATCCTACAGGTACAGAAAAGGCTGTCAAATACATGAAGTGTCTCTGCAGTTGCCTGAATCTGCATGAAGTCTAAGACAAACTCTCGTAAGTAAGAACTGTCTCTTTTTTTCCCCCTCCTGACTGAGTAGAAAGGCTGGCACTGGTGACACTTTTAACTGCAAATGGGTAACTGTATCTCTGTCAAAAACATTTTTTAGAAGATGAGAAGTCAGCAAAAGTTTCTGTCTCAGAATTTCAAGTAGGGGGGGTGAAAGTAGTTGCAGGATTAATGAAAATATAGAGAACATGTATCAAGCCAAGATATGCCAGCATGTAACATTGCAACAGTGCATTGAAGGAGAGGTAGTGCAGTATTAGCATCATATGTACTACAAGAGAGCTCAGCTTCCAAATATGTACATATTATTTTTAATGCCATAAATGTAACTACAGCATTGCAGAGTCTTTCTACACCAGCTTTGCAAAAGGAATAATACAAGGACAAAAAAACTGAGACAAAGAGGGAAGGAGTAACTTGCTGAGGAACATGAAAAATCCACCTCAGATTTAGGACTAGGACAAGAAGCAGAAACTGTAGCTTCTAACATTGAATCATCAAGGTATACAGACGAGAGGATCAAAACGCAGAAAAGCACTAAACACCTCCCTGTCCATCGGTGAACACGACAGCCCCGCACAGCATCACTTTCCGAGACAAGACTAGACTACTATTCCTCCCAAGTCCACCACAACCGCGCCGGCTCTGGGTGCCCAACAAGCCTTAAAGCACTCGCACATGTCAGAGTTTACCCACAGACAAGCTGGGCTGCTCGGTTTTTTTGCCCTGAACGGCGCAAGAAGCAGGGAGATGCCGGTAGCCGCGGCCCTCCATCACCAGCCCCGGCAAGCCCGCCGCCGGCCCGGCCGAGCCCGGCGAGCTCCGGCCGCCCGCGCGTACAGCAGGAGGAGAAGGCGGGTCCGTGCAAACCGGCGGCTCGGTACACTCGCGGAGACGGCCGCCGGCAGTGAGAGGGGGAAAGGGGGAAGGAGGAAAGCGCGTCTCCAGGGAAATAAAGTTTTCAAGGGAAGAAGCGGGCAGCGCTCGGAGCGCCGCGCAGCCCCGCCGCCGCCCGCCGAGACAGCAGCGACTCCGTGAGAAACGAGGGACGGGAAACGGGCGGCGTGACCCGGGCGACAGCCCCGGCGCCGGCCGGGCTCGCCCGCTACTCACCATGTTGACTTCGGAAACCATGTCGATGCTGGCGATGTCGATGTTCATCCCCACGCAGACGGGCGGACCTGCAGGCAGACCAGACCTTTAGCCGGCGGCGAGAGGCGCCGCGGCAGCGCGGGCGGGCGGCCGGACCCGCCGTGCGGGAGCGCGGCAGCACCGGGCACAGCTGCGGGGGAGGGGGGATCGCCGGGCGGCGAGCCCGGGCAGGGCGACTCACCTCCGAAATCCGGCCGGAGGCGGATGTCGTAGCCCTTCAACAATTTATCCACAGTTTCTTTCACGAAGGACATGTTGCCGGGATCGTTGACACTGTGGGGAGAAAGAGACGGGGGTGTCGGGCGGCAGAGGCAGAAGCCGGGGTGCGGGGGGCCGGGGGCGACGGCGGGAGCGGGGCGGGAGGGGGAGGGCGCGGGGAGCGCATCAGCTTGTTCCCCTGGAGAAACGCATCCCGCGCCGCCGCCGCCGGGGCACGCTGGCTCCTACCTCTGGGCGCAGCAGACCACGGCCACCAGGACGGGAGCAGAGAAGATCCCGAAGATCCTGCCTCTCCTAAAGCCCCACATCCCTCCGCTCCACGCTCCCTTCGCGCAGCAGCAGCAGCAGCCGCCGCCGCGATCCGGCTGCCCCGGCTGCTGCTGAGGAAGAGGCGGAGGCGACAGTCCCCCCGGAGGAAGCTGCCCTCCGCCGGAGCCCGGCCCGCCGCCTCCCCTCCGCCCGCCCTGCCGCCTTCCCGCCAGCCGGGAGGGGAGGGGACGGAGGGAGGGCGCCGCCGTCCCTCCGGGCGGAGAGCCCGAGCTGGGGAGCGGGGGAGCGGGGCCGGGACCGGCAGCGAGGGGCGGCGGCTCCCCGGGCACCGCCTCGGGGCACGCCCGACCTCTGCCCGGCACCGGCCCCGAGTCGGCGATGGTCACCGGCAGCCCCCGCGGGGGCTCCCCGCAGCCGGCTCCATCTCCCCGGGTAGGAGCGGGACTGCGGGGCTAGGGCAGCCCGCAGGGTTCCCCCTGGAGCCGGGTGAGCAGGGGCTGCCCGACGCCGTGCCTCTGTCCGCCCCTGCCCCTCGGCCTGCCGCTCTGCTTTGGGGCACTGTGCCCACCTGCCCTGTGGCGCATCCTGGGAGCGATGCCCGGGGTAAGCCGCTGGGGCGGGAGAAGGAGCTGGCCTGGGAGCCCTGCCTTGACTTGCACGGGCCTGAGGCTGTCTCTGCCCGGCCAGGGATGTGGTGTGATTGTACAGGTGCCGGGCCTGAGGCTCCCTTTAGCTGTGCCTGCGAGGGTGCCAGCTGCACTGACCGAGACGGACATGCTTTGCCAGGCAGAAGCTCTGCTGGGTTCAAAATGTGTGTAGCCAGGTTTGTCATACAGGACAGTAATGACTGGAAATGGCACTGGCACGAGAGATGTAGGGTGAGAGTTGTCACCTGTGAGCTTCTGGATGCTCTCAACTTTGTATAAAACATTGGTTGGGTGAAGACAGCACAGTTGTTATTATTTTTAATCTTCTTCCATGCTAATTAGTCCTTTCATCAGGACTTACTGGCATGGAAACAGAAGAATGTTGACTTAGGTATGTTTGCTTTGGTTGCAGAGGCAGCTCTTCACCACCGGAGCTCTTCATGATGCTCTGTGAAAATACACATGCCCTTGGCCAGCTTCTGATTCTGGTTACATTGCAGTCAATGGCCACTGGTCCATGAAAGAGCACAAAGGAGAAAAGCTTTGTCTTTCTTTTGCACTTTTTCTCTTAACACCTCTTTTTTCCTTCCACACATTCTCTTCCCTTATAGAAACTGCTGTGAAAAGGATGGACATTGAGTAATGCCGTGCTGTTAGGTACAGGTGAGAAAACATGGACGGCTTTTCCTCTCTCCTCAACAAATCATTGAAAAGAAAGACAAGTGCAATCCATTGTCCTGACCTTGTTGCTGTTACAGTTAATAATAGAGATCCAAATAAAAGAAGGAACAGGCTCAGTTTTAAAAACAATATTAAGCTCTACAGGCAATGCAAAAAAATGTAAGAGTAAGAGAAACTGAGTGTTGCCAAATCTTGTGATTTCATGTTAATATTTGGATTTTTAATAGTGCCATAATTACTATGATTATAAAGTAAGTGAAAATTTTAGCATTTATTTAAAAACCTTATTAGGCTTATGATGAAAGCTTGAGAAGCTTTCTTGTGGCATGAAGCATACATGACTCAAGGGCTCAAAAATGAAAAGTCAAATAATAAGTAACTATGTAAGTAATTTTAAGGCCCTGGTGGTTTTTTAATGCTATAGATGGGCGGTGTTTAAGACCAGTTCTTTCAAAGACTTCAGAGGGAGCGAATTTATGAAAGGGTACTAATTCAATTCTGTCCCCCTAAATTCTGAAAGAAAATATTAACACCAAAGAAAATATTTCCTATTAAGAATTTAACGTGGTTTAAAAGCACATTTAAACACTAATAACTTTTCTTAAATAGATTGTCAGTTTTATAACAGAAATAAAAAAAGTTAGAGAGCACTATTTCTGATTAATGTGCTATCCTGGTACTTTGGAAACACATCTGAGGTAGGAATGAATCAATGGTGCTGTAGAGTCTGTCATATTTTATCACACTTCATTTAAGTATTTGTCTTCTTGATCTTACAGAGCAACCATTTACTTGGGAACAGCATAAAGATAATCTAGGCTGGAGCTGATGGAACATGAAAGTATTTAGTGGGTTATGGAGCATTTGTTCCTTGGGACTCAGGGTTCAATTAGGCTTAGCAGTTACAGAAAGATGTTAAAAACTATAAACAATCAATGAATTTCATGAAAGGTAAAAATCATCTTGACTTCTCTGTGACATGGCACTTGCAGTGAAAGTAGCACTGTGGGTTTTGTCTGCAGGAAAGGCTCATAAATAAGCTTCTGTGGTAATGGACAGGAGGTGAGACCCAGCAAAGACCTGCACCAGGCACAGTAGTAAACATTAAAGTAAATAGTGGAAGCCCAGACTTTAGGCAAGCTATTTTATGTGGCCAAAAGGAAAAAAATGGGCACAGAAATACCTCCTTGTCCTGCTCCAGAATTCAACATCCTGTTTTTGCTTCTGGAATTAGGGTCCCAAACATCTCTTTTCAAAAGGCAAGCAGGTTATATCAAGGCATGTCTGGAAGGTGTTGGGGTACTTTTATTTGCCAAAGCAAAACAAAGCATCCAGTCACAACCTGTAGATTGTGCATCTAAGAAAATCCCAAGGATGTATCTCCTGAGATAAGCCCAGATTCCAGGATATCATGGTAAATTTTTGGTTTTTGAAACATTCCGCTTTTCAGCAAATAGTTAAGTAGGGGAGAGGGAAGGAGTTAACATTACTCTGTGGCCTAGTGGTTTGCCTGTTGCCTGGGAAGTACTGTTATTTCATAAATAATCCAGCAATTCATGAATTAATTACTGGGTAAAATAAATCAATGTTCAGTGGTATAAGGAGCAGAACCAAATTAACTCCTGCTTTTAGGTGCCTTCATCATTGTTCATTCTTTCTCCTTGCTCTATTTTCAAAGTACACTCTTACTGTCCCAGTAAAACTATCCCTGTAAAATATAAGACTTGAACATTGTAGCTCATGGACTAAAATTCATCACATTTTCTACAACTTTGGTGAATGTTCCAGCCTCTGAGCCACTGGACAGGTAAGATCTATGCTCCTGATCAAATTTTTTTCAATGAGGTAAGCACAGCTTGTGTTCTTTACTTCCTCAGCATTGCCAATATTGTAAAGGCCACTTCAACAATGGATAAGTCTAAACTGCAAAGGTGAGCATTATGTCTGAAGGAGCAAAAGGACTGTCCTTGCTCCAATGCAAATAAGTGTGGAAGAAAACAACTGCCAAGCCTACACATGAAAGAAGTCCTTGGGGGAAGTTGGATTATAATGGATTCATCAACTGGGTTAGCAGGTACAGGAGCTGGTCTCCAGAGCAAAACTCATTGCTGAGCATCTGACATCCATGCCATACACATTTGCTGTTTTGAGTTTGATTTTTTTTTTTTTACCCTATTAGGAAAAGTGGGCAAGTCTGGACCACTAGACTAAATGCTCATTAGCAGTTAGGGCAATGTGCTCCTGGGGTGCATTTTTCAGCTTATGAAAAGAGTTTGAAAGGAGTCATGTTCATGTACTCTGAGACTGCTCTGAGATGTGAAACAAAGCACAGTAAGTGGGAATGATCAAGTGATTCACTTTGCAAGCACAGTCCTGGTCTGCAGTAAAATGCTATGTAGTAGCATCCATCATCTCATTTCAGAAGGAGCTGGAACAGAGCACACTCAGCCCTTGTCAAAGGACAGAAATGGTTGAAGGCAGTGGGATTGGCATGAGAAGTGACTCAAAATTTTGGAACAAATTCCAGTTTCCTTCATCATTGTCAGTACTAATGGAGATACAGCAGAGGAGGCAATGACAGGAAGGCTAGAGAGAGGAGAGGTCTGCTCACAACTGATGCATTTGCAGTACTACCACTATCAGTCACCAGATGCAGCAGAAAGCCTGGCTTGGGAATCAGGGAAGAAGTATTTGATCACACCACGCAATACATCACTGAACTCCTGCATTGGAAAGTGGTGCTAGGGGTTTACCTGATAAAATGAACTTAACTCCACTTACAGTCCGAGGTCAGAATCACTTATCAAATATTTTCTTTTTCATTTTCCCTTCTGGCTTGTCTGTCATTTAACTGATTTTGACAAAGATCCAGTCTTATCCTGAAGCAAACTGCAATCACAAATGGTTCAGAGATACAAAAGAGAGAGAGACTGAAACTAAAAGTAAGTGGGAAGAATTGCTGTAATAGCTGAAATGTTGTCTTCTGAGGAACAAAGGACATTAATCTTACTAGGCTGAGACCCATGCTGCTGCTTACCTACTCTGCCTTGCAGCAATTTTAATAGCCTGCTGGTTTTAACCTGCTGAGAAGGTGTAATTAATAAAACTAGCTGGGAAAAAGTACACAAGAAGATTTTAAACTCTTTTTTTTTTTTGCTAAACCTGACTTTCACTTTATGAAATCAAATGTTGAGGACTATTTTTGTCAAAATACTATGCAACAGAAAATTAGTATTTTCTTCATAAAGCTCAACTTTCTTATTTTCTGCCCTACAGTATCTCAGCAGATGCAGAGCTTTGGAGTGACAGGCAGATGCTGGGAAGCATTAGGGCTTAGGGAATACTCTGCACTTTGGCAGCTTTTACACTGTGTTTTGCCTGTTCAGATAATGAGCAGTGGTTGTTGGACATGTCATGTGAGGAGAACAACATTATATTTATTTACTATATATATTTATCAAAAATTGTGTATAATATTTGCTGTTGGATAATACTCAACAGTTTATTTAACTGCCAGTGTGTTTATACTCATTGTCCCCATTTCTGTCAGACAGATTGAAAGCAGCATTGCATGAATGCATTTTCTTTGGTTGCATAATTTGCTGGTTTACATTTAATTATACAGAAATATTAATGGTGTTATGTCAACAGTTCTGATGTAGTGGAGATCTGAATGTTTCAGTGGGCCACATAAAGAATAAGTTATTAATTCACAGGAGTAAGGGGGAAAATTTGCCTTTAATAAGAGGCTTGACCCAAATCATCTTAAACAGCTGTTTAAATTTCAGATGGGTATTTTTTCTTCATATTCAAGAACACAGAAAAAAAGTTTGAATTATCTGAACAAATTAAAAAAATATTCCTGCAACATTCCATTCCTTATGCGGCAAAACCTCTGGATTATGCACACAGTGAGTCAGACACGTCAAAATAAAAATCCATTGACACTTTGGCAGAGGAAGAAATAATCATGGCTCTTTATAGCTCACATTTTTTCATCATAAAGATTAATGATTATGCACTGAAATAACACAAATATATTAGAGAAGCCTATGGTGCATTAGAAATACTGTTCTTTTAAGTCTCTGTCCGGATGGAAACAGAGTCTTTTGAGAAAAACAGATAATTGAGTTATGACATTTTAAATTTTTTTTACTGTTACTGCAGTTGAGAAAGTGCTATTTTATATAGGTCTTTTGTGTTAAGTTTTGACTCGAGTGGATTCATCTAAATCCCTTTGTCAGGAGCATGTTATTCTTAACAAAACAGTATGCAGCAGTTACTTTTTTTCTATAAGGCTATATCAGAAAGATATAGTCCATATATTTATGTTTTCATATTTATCAATGTCTTTATGAACCTTATTTTTGTTAATTATTGATTATACAATTTTTTACTAACAGCAGCCAGAATTCCAAGTTAAGATCCCAGCCGCCTTTTGCAGGAGATTATATAGAGTGAAGAAGACAAGCATGAGTTGTTTGAATTGATTATATTTAATATTATGTATATTTAAGGGAAGATCAAGCCAGAATCCTAACTGATGCATCTGTATTAGGACTGGCTAAAACACCAAAATGTTGGTTCCTGGCATTTTCATCCAAATATCCCTTTGAATTTTAACACAGGAAAAGAGGAAAGACAGGAAAAAAAAGACCAAGAGGAGGGAAGTGCAAACACTTCCACATAAAAAAAAGGATAAGCAATGAGAAGTAAGTGAAGTGAATTTTTTTTTCATTTTCTAGACAAAATTGTGGAAGTGAAAATCCAGGGTAACAAAGAAAAAGCTATGGGTAGAATAAAGTGAAAATCTGATGTATGTCTTGCTCTTATCCTTTGAGAAGGACACAAATCTTTTTTTGCTTACTCTGAGGAGTGCCCTTAACAGGAACCAGTCCATGAAGGATGATGGGAAAGGAAAGGCTTCAGAACGAGGAGGTGTGCTCATGTAGAGGCTGCACCCACAGCCTCCCACTGCCAGGGCACAGGGCTCTGCTGGTCCCTAAATGCATCCCCTTTACCCCAGGCTGTGCCTGCTAGCCCTTTGCTCTCATCCCCCAAACTCTGGCATCAGAAGCAGACACAGTTAAGCTCATAATACACAGATCAGGATCGTGGGCCATATTCCATCTGGGAAATAACATGTAAATTAAGCTGGTTGTGTAATGGTATTTCTTTGTCATATGCAGTGTACACAGAGGGGGAAGTCACTATATTTTAGGGGAAATCATTATTAGGTATATACAGAAAAGTGTGTGATGGGTTAAAATATTTTCATTTTGCCTTAAAGATTACTTCATGGCTCTGGAAAAAAAGTTAATAAAATTTTTTAACATTTTGAAGGATTTACATTCTATTACAGATAATAATCACATGCTTAAAGTACTTTTAGTAACTCACCTTGTGTCATAAATTGCATATAATTTTTTGTTTTCTTCAACTGCATTCCTAAAAAGAGATAAAAAGAGCATATTAGTTGCATGCCTTGTGTCTATTGCGAAACCCCCCCCTTGTTTATGGCTCTAAATGTTTTCAGACCATCATTGTAGAATCTAGAAATGGGGAAAAAAATAACCTATAAATTGACTTGTTCAACCCCTCACATGACAAGATTGTAATAATCCTTTGGAAATTGCCTAAGTGGGTTTTTAATTATAGATCCATGACTCTGTTGCCAAGAAATGAAAAAAGAAAAAAATAGTAACTGCTTTTGTGAAAAACACAATGAAAAGATATGTTTTTGATAGAGCTATATGAATAATTTTCAGCAATGCTTTCCAATTGATCCAGATAAACATTATCCAATTCAGTTATTTCATTATTTTTTTAATAAATAAAACTAAAAAATACATTGAAGTCTAATGCATTGTACTCAATGTGAGTAAATAATTTTAACTCTGATATTTTGAATACTTTTAGGTATGACTAAATATTGAGGTTCATATAAAAAAGGGCATATTGAAAATTCAAAGGTGGAGTCTATATTTTTGAGCTTTTTTCAATTGAAATCCACATGACTGCAAAACACATTTTGCAATCCTTAACTATAAAAAAGAGTGGTTTTTCCCCTGAACTTTTTTTTTGTTGGACTATTTCTGAGCATGTGGGGAAAAAAAGTACTCTTCTGAAATAGTGCTAGTGATTTGAGGGAGAGCAAGAAATGTCTGAAATGCGTTGGCTTTGCTGGAATCAGCAATAAAATATAAGTTTTAGCTAAGTAGTTTCTGAGAAGGCGTGATGAATCTGAGGCACTCCATAATAAGTATTGATTTGTATCTTACAATCTGATTTATGTCTCTATGCATTACTTTACCTGTCTGCTTTGAGTGGTTAAAGAGAAGCAACTGAAAGCATGGGGTAAATGATCCCGAGTTTGGATGCATTAAGCTCCACTTACGTGGGAAAGTTAGATGCTGGGTTTGGTCCCTGTTCCTGGAGTGGTTATGCCTTTTACATTAAATATGCACTGGCTAAGGATATTAACAGCTGACTTTTGTGAATGCTCAACTCTCTTGTGCATTGGGTAAGGAGAAGTGGGGCCTCT
The DNA here is from genome assembly GCF_014805655.1 of Passer montanus. Lineage (NCBI taxonomy): Eukaryota > Metazoa > Chordata > Aves > Passeriformes > Passeridae > Passer > Passer montanus. The sequence goes on along the minus strand of NW_024370595.1, from coordinate 5,219,430 downwards.
CTCATGTCTTGGATCTCCCCAAAATAGCCAGCTGTGTAAAACACAGTGGGTACTGGTGGGCTGGGCTCAACTTGGCTGCCAACATCTGGTCCATTTAAGGTGCCCTGAGGTACCTGAGGCACTGCAGAGAGTTGCCAGTTACCACACAGGACATCCACATGACATCCACACTCTACTGGAGAGTTACTTGGAGTTCCAGGGGGACACCTCGGAGAATTCCAATGGCTCAGAATGCCTGTGTGTGGGAACTGGGCTGAAACTCTCGGGTCAGATTCCACCCAAGAGAAGGAACCCCAGCTTTCTATACAAAGGCTACATTAACTGAGTTGACTAGATCTCTGTTGACATAATGGGAACACGCAGGTCTTGTGTAGACACCTACGCCTAATCTTCAGATTAATCCTCCTCCGAATTTCAAGATATCTTATGTTATTTTGATTGTTCTAGCATCAAGATTCATAAACCACATTACTCTGGATTTAAAGATCATAGATTGTACGCCTGCAGCCACACCTGGGTATGCTCTGTTGGGGTTTGATGGATATTCTCAAGCAGTTTCACTTATTTTCCACACTTAGCTTTCTGTTCCTCTGTGACACCCACTGGGTAATTTCTTGAGCTCAGCAAAGGAGAGAGAAGGGAAGGAATAGCAGAGAAGTAGCATCTGAAACCTGAACACTGACCCAAATATATCCCCTGATTATAGTTGGGGATCTCATATTGGTAGAGTCCTATGGTCAATGCTGAGACAAGAAGACGGCTGGGCTCTTTTCTGAACTTGCTGCAAGGTACTGGAACATCCACTGCATTTGCAGAGGCTGGATCCAGAGAGTCAGGGAGCAAACTTAGCCTTCATCATCCTTTAGGACTACACTCCCAAACACAGCCAGTGACACCTGAGAGACAGACACAGCTTAACTTGTAACCATGACAACTGGCATGGGACTTAACAGCAAATTAGCTATGGGTGGAAGAGGGCACCACTTCTAAATGAAAACCTACAGCATAAATGGAATAAATATCTGGTTTCCATATCATTACCTAAATAGATCCATACCCATGAGATAAAATGAAATTTGAATACAATAGAGTTTTCTTTAACTAGTAGATTTGTGAAAATTTTCAGAACTGGGCAAAACATCATGTGTGGCTACTCTGTGTTTATAACTTTTGACATCTATCATCAAAATGCCAATGGCAGGATGGAATTAGCTTCCTTATTGGTAGAGAGATGACAATGGCAAAAGGAGACCAGGAAAACAAACCATCAGGCAAATGGAACAGGAAAGTATAAAATTTAATCTTTTAAGTGTTGAAGTTTCACAATCAGCTTTTATTCAGACTGATAATGCACTCAATTTTTTTCTTCTCTTGCAAAAAATGTAGACACATCTTAATGTTGAAATTCTCTTATTCAGCAGAGTGGTAAAATCACGTGGTCCCTGCATTGAAAAATGCCTTCTTATGAATGAGGACTAAATGGAGTTCAGGAGTCTCCTAGTGTGGCTCTGTCTGCCTGGCACCAGTAGAAGACATACTTCTGAAAGTATTACAAAAGTAATTCTCCCGTCACAAAAGCAGCACATTAAAAGTACTTATATTAAAAGCACTTTGTTGTATATGAATATCATTATATAATTGATTATTCCCATTAAAATGCTTTGCCTCCTTATCACAACTTTAATAAAAGAACAAAACTGCTTTGAATATTATGCATGCATTTGCCTAGAGCCACTGTTAAGCAGAGAGGCTGTGTGTGCAGCCAGGCAGTTGATGATGGTAAATCAAATGGAGGGCATATGGTTTCAGTATGGCTGCTGGTGGAGTTTTCGTTGCTAGAAGGAGCTAATGTTTTGCATTTAGGATTATTTAAGTAACAAAAATAGTACTTTATCTTTTCTCCTTTTTTCCTCTTTCAGCTCTCTTGAAGGCCTGCTCAATATAATGCAGAAAAACATGCTAGGAACAACTCATGCCAGAATGTTAGGACTTCCCTGAACTTCAAACCTCGAATGTTATGTGTTTTTTTAAAGACCACACAATTTCTGGATGCTACCATGAGTCAGAATGCCTCTGGTTGGGATTCCTCCTTGCTGATGTAAGCCGCGGAGATTAAATGTGTAAGTCTGAGCCAGTTACCATGGACTACTTTAATAATCAGTGAGGACAGCAAATGCAAGTCCAAAGACTGAAAGAAACTTCAGAGGCTGAAATAGACTAAAATAGTGTAAATGAATCACCCTCCAGAAGTACCTAATAACTATGAACATATAGCTCATAGCTAGCAAGACATCTAACTTTTGGGTAGGTAGTTGCCTAAGATATTGCCTAAGATATATCCCATTCATGTGATTTAATGGGAACAAAGGCAAGATCTGTTTCAGTACATTGAGCATATTGCCCTACAAAAGTTTATTAGACCAAGATGTCTTTAGGTTGGAGTTCCATGAAGAATATCTCTGCTAATGTCCAGTGGGCAGCAAAGAAGTAGAAAAGCTGCTAAGTTAATACATTATTTCTGGACTTGTTGGAGTCTTTTATCCAAATGGAAGCAGAATTTTAAACAAGGATCATCCTTTCTGTATTAAGGGCGCAATACAAAACAGCGCTGGTGGATGAGAGGCTGGACATGACCCAGCAATGTGCACTTGGAGCCCAGAAAGCAAATTGTATCCTGGGCTGCATCAAAAGCAGCATGGCCAGAAGGTGAGGTGAGACCCCACATGGAGTGCTGCCTCCACCCCTGGGGTCCCCAGAAGGAGATGGACCTGTTGGAGCAAGTCCAGAGGAGGGGCACCAAGATGCTTGAAGGGATGGAGCACTTCTCCTATGAGGAAAGGCTGAGACAATTGTGTTTGTTCAGTCTGGAGAAGAGAAGGCTTTAGGATAACCTAATTGCAACCTTTCAGTGCTGAAAGAGAATGTATAAGAAAGGTGGAGAGGGACTTCTTGCAGGAAGATGTAGTTACCAGACAAAGAGAAATAGATTCTGACTAAAAGGGAGTTCATCTAGATTAGATATTAGAAAAAAAAAAATCAAATCATGACAGTGGTGAGATACTAGAACAGGTTTTGGAGGGTGTCCCATTCCTGGAAGTGTTCAAGTCCAGGCTGGATGGGGCTCTGAGAAACCTGGTCTAGTGGAAGGTGTCCCCACCCATAGCAAGGGGATTGGAACTAAATTATTTTTAAGGTCCCTTCCAACCCAAACCATTCTGTGATTTTATTCTTCAATGCTAATGAGTCACAGGATGCTTAACAAGGACTCTTGACATTATGTATCTAACAAAATGATTCAGTGTGAAAATATAGATACAAAGGCTAATTTTATAGCTTGTAAGACAATGATAACAGTAAGGAAGTGAGATATTTTAGCTTCAGATTTGAAAGCGTCTGAACATGGAAGGCCACCACTGAGAAAAAAATACTTGTTTTTTCTTCTTTGGGAAGAATTCTCAGAGTACATCTCACACAAATTATTTTCAAACAGGAAGAAAAAAATTGTGATGCTAAACTCCCTCTCCACTGGCTCAGGGAATGTACATCTCATTATGTTTGAGCCTTATTCACTTTGAAATGAAGAAAATAGAGTTGTTGGTTGAGCCAGCATACACAATAGAGGCCGAATGAAGCCCATTCCACATGGCTGTGGTGCAATAACTTTTGCTTACAAAGGCAAAGCCCAGCTGTAAATTTTCCTCCCTAGAACAGCTGATTTTAAGCTTCTGCCTCAGGACTGTTCAACCCACTTTGCGAACTCTCCCTCCAGAAACTTCAGAAGCAGTGAGGCACTTGCATCAATGAGTCAATAAAATTCACTTTTCCTAGGAGGTTCAACCCTTAGTAACCATGTTAAGTATTCAAGGGCATCACTGTCACATAGCGTGATAGGCACTAACTAATTATTTTTAGTACCTAGAAGCCTATCAGGAAAATTAAGAAAGTACAGACTAAAATGTCAAATGCAAAAATGGGAAACTGTGTTTAAAACTCCCAGGATATTGTAGACACAGTTATTGAATTACCATTGTAGATCTGCTGAAACCTCAGTAAGCAGCAGACGATGGAGGTTTTTGCTATAAATATGAGATTCACATAGCTATCTCTTATTTTTTAAAATATAAATTAAGTGGATGCAAGCCAAGTTTTCATAAATAATGCCAAAAATGTTTATGTATGAGCAGCTTAAACTATGTAGCTCTAGCTGAAATAAATGTTTCAGTGAACATGATTTCAAACATGATTTATTCAAATGTTATGTTAAGTAAGCATTCAATATGCTTTTATGTAATACTGATGCCCAAGTTACATGTAATTATGATGACATTATAGCATCCCTGATCTTTCATAACCTCTCTAGAAAATCATTTTTCCCAGCATCAAGCTCCACAAATAGTATGGAAGTGACAATGTCACATAGTATAAACAGTTACCAGAACAATACTCTTCAGTTCCACTTCTATGAGGACAAGCCAGCCTTGACTCCTTTTGACATCAGCCAGAGATGGGAAGTTTAGTACTGCTTAGAAACATGCCAATGAATTAGCAAGTCTACAAACCTGTTTGTTGGCATTTCAGAGCAAGATAAAAAGGATGAAACAAGACTATGTCAAGTTGTAGACTCCTGTTTGCTCACATTTAATCACTGATATTTTTGAGCGTGTCTAGTTCTAGAACAAATTCTCTAGTTTCTATAGCATTATTTTCGCCACAGAATTTATTTCCTCTTTTCTTTTTGATGCATTATATTTCCAAATATAAAGATAATAGGCATAGAGAAAGCCATGAAAACACACACAAGACCAGTGCATAAATTTTCCATTATCCTTACACTGAAGATCTCAGTGTCACTGGAAATAGTTTAGTGAAGGTTCCAGCTCCATTCTTAGCAGAAGTCAAAAAGGTAAACAAGTGCTAAGAACAATGAGGGCATTAATACAAAGAAATAGAATCAGTACAGTATTGTAGGAATCTCTGTTCTATCCATACCCTTGAGGCTTTGTGCTGTTCTCTTCCATCTCAAAAAACTTGAGAGCTCAATAAACACATAGGAAAGAGATACAGGGATGATTAGAACTATGGAATGGAACTGGTAGGAAGAACAAGATTTTGGCTGAGACACTTAAGTCTGGAATGCAGCAGAGGGAGGAGGGAGATGATGGATGTATATGAAGTCATAGGCTGCCTAAATGATTATTTGCTATCACGTGTACTAGAAAAAACAGAGAAGCACTCAGATGATCAGGTGGTCAGTTCAAAGCAAACAGTATGAAGTCCTTTATCATACAATGCATAATTAAATTGTAGGACTCATTGCCAGAGGAAGCTGTGGAGGTCAAAGATATAAAAGGGCTCAAGAATCCATTAGACAAATGCATGAGAAGAAGCTCCATTAATAGATATTAAAATCAATTATGTGAATGCACCCTCTGCCTGAGGAAGTCCATAAACCTCAGACTGCTTGAAAATGAAAGTTCATACCTGGGAACGACTTGGGTTTTATCTGTGCTGTTTTGTATGTCTTTTCCAAAGTACTACTACTGCCCATTGTCAGGTGACAGCAAACGGACACAACGCTGGCTTGATTCACTCTGGGAATGGTTATCTTCAAGGCAAGAAGAAATACATATTTCTGGTTTACCATAGCCAGCAGTTAAACAACTTTCACACCTTAAAATTTCTGTTGTTTTCATTACTGCACTCTCCACTGGTCCCAATAAACCACTGATTTTACTTCTCTTACAGCAGAAATTCATTCAGCTGAATATTTTTGATTTCTACACTTTGATCCTCTGAAGCACTTGCATACATCCCAGGATGATAAAAACTTTGCTAGCGTCCTTCTAACTCTCCTGAGATATTAGAGAGCTGTTGTAAAACATGCATTTTCTCAGAAGGAAAAAATTTCAGATGCAGCTAGTGCTCATAAAAACCTTTAGAAATAAACCTCTTTACATTTCACAGACCAGAATATATGTTCAATAAGCATATCCATATTATAAATGATGTGATATGTATGTTGAATTTTAAGGTGTATTGGGGTTCATATCAATTTTAGAGGCAGAAGCATTTATGATTTTTTTTTAAAAAGCCTACTCTCTCAAGCTCTTAAATTCCTTTTAAGTGTTTTGTTTTGGCTTTGGTTTTGATTGTTTGTTTAGTTTTCAGAATGAAAGTTAGTAGTCTGGGAAAAACAAAAATTAATTCATTAAAGAATAGCTGATGCCACCCTTGAAAGCCTCATGACTGTGAAGAGCAATTCCCTACAGAGGGATTGAGTTTTCCATGCAAAGTACACAGAGGCAGAAGAGAGCCCTGAGTTCTTAATCAGGCATCCTCATGGACATTGTGCATGTTTTTCAACGACCCATATTACAAAATGAAGAGGTCACCTTGGCCCAACATCATGACAGCTTTGACTGAAAGCAGGTGTTGCTAACATGCTCTGTGCTGAAGTCAGAGCTGTTGTGCAATAGCCATGCCAATGAGCACATCAGTTTGACAGGGCCCATTAGATACTCCTCAGGTACTTCTATGGTGAAAAAATTAAGGTGCCTTTGGTGTCCACAGAAATTTCTGTGGCTCATCCCTTGGATTTTTTAGGCATCCACAGAAAACCAAAAATACTTTCATTTGTCAGTTTTTCTTTTTGTCATTGTTTTGATTGTTTTTTAATAATACTATGGAAAAACCCCTGAACTAAGAGAAGGTATTTCCATTAAAGACTCAACTATTTCAGTCATTTGAAAAAATATCATGAGGAAGAAAAATTTCTTGATCCATCCTAAAACATGTTAAATGTATGCAGTTGTACACAAATACTTAAAATGGATTATGAATCCCCTGACACACACTTTTACAGATAAAACTAGTCTCCAGCTATGCATGGAAGAGCAATTTTAAGATGATGAAACCACATACCATCAGATGAAATAATTGCCTGGATATGTACGTAGTAATACTTTCTCAAAGGTTGCTACAAGAGCAATTTTAAGATGATGAAACCACATACCATCAGATGAAATAATTGATATGTACATAGTAATACTTTCTCAAAGATTGCTATTGCTTTGCAAGTACAGATCAAAATAATTATTCTAAGTGATCTTTAGCTCTTTTGGTTGTTTAGATAGGAGGTCTTTATAAATTCAAAGGCTGTCAGCCCACAGTGTGTCAGGAAACTTGAATTTAAGAGCCCAGCCCTAACATTTACATTCCTCTGTTATGTTTCAGGGTTGGTTGTAGATGTTAAGAATATTGCCTTTGGGACCTCTAAGTGCTTTATATCATAGCCTCAAGCTGTACTTTCTTTTATCTGCTCTTCTTTAATCATCAGAAGTTTTGATTTAAAAGAGAAACAAGCTGGTAAAGGAGCCTATGCATCTTTGCATTTTCCCTGCTTCACATCAAGTGTGAGGGTGAGAGAACTGTAAAGTGTAGTTAAATAGTCATGCCAGTCTATGAAAGACTGGAAATGTTCTATGAATTGGAAAACATGGAAATGTTCTTTGCTTTAAAAATGCATCAGAAGAACTAACACTGTTTTTATTGTACAGGATTTTGAGATGTGAATCTGAGCACTGAAACTGTCCTGAATATATTGGGACATCCCCCTATCTGTTGCAGTGGTGCTAAAACTTATTTTCTTTAAATGTAAAATAAATATCCAGTGACATTAGAATGCTCTCAGATCTCCTCTTGATCTTGGTAAATATAAAAAAAATAACAAAAAGCTTTTTAAGAATGAAATTTTAAAATATATTTTTATTAAAATGATGTTTCAAAATTCCCTCTATCTTTATTGGAAGGCACTGTAATGTAATTAAGTCTGAAAAAAACCACTTATGAAATCCAGAGCACACACTTCAACACCTCACTTTATCAAGAGTTTTATAAACAGTTTTGGATATGCCTGAAGTACTTTTCTATTGCCTGTAAGCAACAATAAAAAAATTCATATTCATACCCCTTTATTCATATTCATTCAGTGTTTAGTCATCCACTAGAATCTCTAAATTGCCTGGCTTTGTTCATCATCAGCTTTATAAATTGTACGATGCATGCAAGCTGGCTGAAAGACCCTAACATAATTTTCAACTATATTTGGTATTTTTCTTTCAAAGTTCTCAAATTCTGTGTGTACATATATATTAGACATTGTAAAACTGGGACATCTGAAACCTCAGAGAGGAGAGCAGTTATTAATCTCCATTTAAAAATCCCACTTGAGAAATATGGGGCAAACACTACAGAATTAAATCATTTATCAATGTCAGGCTCTGAGTCCTGGTTATAAGGTTTTCCTGGCAGATAGGGAAGAGAATATTAGCCTCCTAATGCCTAATACTTTGTTGTAACTTCTAGGAAACATAAATTATATTTTCCATATAGAAAACAATTCTACATTTAACCGTGCTTTTGACAAAATAAATCAATTAGATATCTATTTTACAGTATTTCAGACATCATAATACCCTTAAGTTGGCATGCAGAACTCTTATGTATAGGAAGGTGTATTATATATGATTAAATATCAGTTAACATTTAACTCTAAACTGCAGATTGCTAGAACCTGGAAGTTATGGAAGAGCTGACTTTCCCTGGAATGCTGAGTACCACAGAATGCAGTTTTGGTCCTTCAGCCAATGGGATATTAATTCCTTGATCACCAGAAAGTTTCTCATTGCTTCCAAACTACTAGCCTGGATTTAAAAAAAAAATAATTTTAAGCTTTCTAAACCTTTGAAGTTTCAGCAGGTGGACCTCAGGCGGAGTGGGGACTCTGACCCCAGAGCAGAGTAGGACCACAGCAGGAGGGAATGAGAGGCTGGCCCCTCTCACAGCCTTCCCAGGCCTTATTTGCTGCTCAGCACAAGGGGACTGCTCCCTCCTTCAGTGCTTGTGTAAGTACTTGTCCTCTTCTTACTCATTTTCTGTAAATTTAGGGGGAATCCCTGAATAGGGTGTTTTGGTCTGTTCAGTGTTCTCATTCTATGTGCTTATAACTGCACAGAGATTTGCTATTTCACTGGATGCATTCAGCAGCAGTTTTAAATCTTAACAGAATCTCTCAGCAGAGGTATCTATAATGAAAATATACTACAGTTTGCTGAACTTCAGACCAAATTTGCTTTTTGCTAAAGAAATCAATGTCATATTATGCTTTAAAATTTTTTGTGCTTTTTCTTCAATGCATACAATCTAATAACTTGCAGAATGTTTAAGACCTCATTCTTTAAGACAGTAGTAAATTGAATAAAACACCTACTTTGTCAGCCTTTATTCCCACCTTAATATGATCCCTTCAGTGTTAAGTAAGATTGCTACAAGTCCACTGTAATTAATACTAGACTGAAAAAGGAAATTATAGAGCTGACAGCTTCTACACGTCAATGTGGTACATTCTAGCATATTTTCCAGTTTCCCTTTGGAAAGATGAATCTAACTCTTGTAACAGAAATAAATTTTTTCTTCTTTTAGTAATTTCTTTCCAATCTGTTTCCTTTGACACTTATGCAACAATCCACTTTGAAAGATAAGTAAAAAGCAATAATAATCAGAAAAATAAAATATTTTCCTAAGTAACAACTCCCTATTTTTCTGCTAAACTAAAAGGATTTCATGAAATGATGGGCCAGATTGTGCCTCACACAGACAGGCATACTCTGGAGGTTATGGCAAGCTGCACAGCCCACTGGGAGCTCTGCAGCTCCATCGGACACGGCAGATGTTCCAGATGCTGCACCTTTCTCAGGCATGCACCATGTCCTTTTCTAGGGGTCTGGCCAGTGTGGAAGGTGGCTAGGTTTTATTTTCCCATCTTGGATGATGGTTGATAGGCGAGGAATGGGAGTGCAATTCTGAAAGGGTCCTCAGTTCTGCTCCTCGCCTTGGAAGAGTGTAGGAACAGACACAGAGGTGTGACTGTGCCCCCACACCCACACCTCACATGGTGTAGTCACCCTCCTTGTCCCAGGGGCTGGCTAGCATTAGGCCAAACTCTCCCTTAGGAAATATCTCTTGTGGATACTTATGAATGAATAAAAGTGCTTAAGATTCCCATCAGGAGGAAGGGAATTTCTTGAGCACTCTGGCCAATTCTGCATAGGAAGCCAGAATGAGCAAACAGGGACCTAGTGATATCCCAAGTTAAAAAAAATTTGATGCAAATCTCTGTTTCATATGTGCAGCTCAGAGAAATAGAGCTAAAATACTTGCATAAGTCCAAACTTCAGGAAAGACAACGTGGAGGAGACTGCATGATGGCATAGCATGAGTTCAGGAGTAATTTTGCTAAAAATCTCAATGGATTGAAAAATTTACTTTGTTTTTTCTTTAGAAATACTCCCACCATACTGTGGTACTGGACAGCAGCCTCTAGCAACCACCATAAATAATTTGGTTAGCCTGAACTCTGGGGAACTCCAACAATCTTTGAAGATCTTTATGTACTCCTGATACAGGAGTAATATTCCTTAGAGTATTCTGATAATTTTGGGTAAATTTCTCAGATTAGAGGAAATCTTTATAACATGGCAGCATGAGATATTTTAGGGGGGTTTATTTCATATATTCATTAGCAGAAGTCAGAAGATTTTACTAAAAAAACCCCATTCATCTAACATTTAGGACAGACAACCTTACAAGAACAGATGGGCTAATGCTCAGTGCACCTTCAGCAATGTGGTCACATCTTTCTCAGTGACACTCCTAAAGGCCACAGTGAGTTCTCCCTTGAGCTTTCTCTTCTTCAGGCTGAACAGCCCCAACTCTTCCAGCCTGTCTTCACAGCAGAGGGGGTCCAGCACTCTGATTATCTTTGGAGCTTCCTCTCCATCTGCTCCAACAGGTCCATGTCCTTCCTGTGTATGCAGCCCTGCAGGTAGGGTCTCAGCAGAGCAGAGGGGAAGAATCCCTTCCCTTGCCCTGCTGCCCACACTGCTCTGGATGTAGCCCAGGGTGTGACTGGCTTTCTGGACTACAAGTGCACATTGCTGGGGCATGTCCAGCCTCTCATCCACCAGCATCCACAAGTCCGTGTTGGCAGGGCTGGAGCATCAAGGCTGCTCTTGATCCTCTCATCCCACAGCCCTTATTGTTACCAGGGGTTGCCCTGACCCAGGTGCATCACCTTACACTTGGCCTTGTTGAAGCTCATTAGCATCCCACTCCTCAAACTGTCCAGGTCCCTCTGGATGGTATCCCATCCTTTAGGAGTATCACTGAGAAAGATGTCCCACATTGCTGAGGGTACACTGAGTATTAACCCATCTGTTCTTGTAAAGGTTCTTATCTATTTCCATGTGTAGATGTGCACAGTTCTACACCCAAGTTTGCTTTTTGTCCTCTCCTCCTATCCTGCTCTGCTAGGTAGCTATGTCCTGTTACTATTAAGGAAAATATGTAGCTGCTATTAAAGAGCATTTAGTTCATGGCAAGTGACATTTTTACTAGAAGGATCTAAAATAGGGAGTAGATAATTCAATTTCTAGCTAAGAAAAAGAATAATAAATAAATAATGCTGAAGCCATCTTTTTGTTCCTCCCTAATGGGAGGGTAATCATTAATCTTTTAGCCACTGGGGAAATATATTTAAGGAAAAATTGGGAGGATGATAACAATTAAAAGTCAGACTGAAATGAAATTACCCACATTAGTAAAGTTACTAATACCATGCCTACATGCAATAGAGAGAATGACAGAGAAAGCTGTCATTATTTATGCAGGCATCTGAAGGCCTAGCAGCAATGTCTGCTTTCTTAGTTGTTTGTTTTTTTAAAGATAGTAAATCTTCTGAGTGATTCAGGCTATTTATATAATATGGAGCACTGCTCAGGTTTTCATGCTGTCACCCAGGTCTGGCCTTCCAAACACACTCAAGTCTCTCCCTGCATCCCAATGGAAACAGTTACACAGCAAAACTTACAGCATCAAGCTCCTTTCCACACTTAATTCTTGTCTTTAAAATGTAAACGTGTATGCAGTCATAATTGGGTTAAACAAGCTACAGTTGCATAGTGGCTGCTGGCCACCACAGACTCTTTTAAGTTAAAGCATCTTATTGTAACCTTGCTTCTGGTGCTGCTTGCAGCTCTATGTTACAGCTGCTGCTGAGGTACTGGCTGATGGTACATTCTTTCTTCATTCAGGTTTTTCCCTGGTGTCACTCTGACCTTTTCAAAGTACATTCTGTGATATGAAAGATGACAGTGATCTCTCCTTGCCCTTAATCTCTTTTCCTGACACCAAGAAACAGACATCAGTGTTTCAATTTGGTTTTGATTACAAGCATCAGGGTGCTATTCCAAGAAGATGTGAGTTTTATGTTTAACTCCAAGTACACCCAGGTTACAATCATTTTCTAGCACTGAATTCTGTGTGTTTAGTACAGTCTCTCCTGAAGTTCTGCTTGTTGCAATTGTGTTCATCTCATACTTTTCAATAGTAGCATTATTTCAGTGGCCACTGTTTTCAGGGGAGACCATGGTAGGCGACTTTTTCCAATGAGCTCATCAGCAGCTAAAGAAAAAGGACATTTCTGACTTCTCTTTCATGAAGGAACCCACATGAAAATTCACATTCAAATAATCTCCATGCCATTTACTTCACCATGTTTTCTATTATCTAGGTGCCTCTGAAGGTGTAGATATACCCAACAGCAAACACTAAGCAAAAAATACTAAATGAAATTTAGGCCATCAGATTCTGTCAGACAACAGTGCAAAGGGCAATGTACTTTTGGCAAAGTTTTACTGAGCAGCAAAGCTGCCATGCTCATAACACACCGAAGATTTCTTCACTGAAATCTGTTTTACAGTCATCCTTTTTATATGCAAACTATTTTTAAAATGTTTTCAATGTGAGACATTAGATGTTTAATTCATAAGTGACTAGAGGTAAAAGCCATCCCCAACAATAATTCTGTGCCTATTGTTTGTATCCTGCTCATAGCTGGTAGCGCCCTTTGTTAAGTGAAAAGTAAAAACCTAAAATGTTGCAAATATGTTTCTACTGAGTTAATCACTGCTATAACTTTGCATGTGGGTTCAGCCAATGCATTGCCAAAAATTCACATGCCTAGAGTGAATTATGTGTAGATCATAAGATAAGGGCCTATAAAGAAACATTTATTGAAATAATTTGCTCCAAAATATTTTCTTATGCAGGTTTTCAGTATAAGTTGCAAGAAAAAAACTTATTTTAAGATCTAGATTTAAATATCCCTTGAGGACATATAGTACATTGTTTTATGCAGCTTATTCTTTTTATTTCAAATAGATCTTAAATATCACAAATAATAACACCAAGTAAATGTCTAGAAATGTGTAGGGCTAGATTACAATAAAGCTTCTTTATTAGTACACTGAGGGGCTGTAGGTATTATGCAGTGGATGATTTCCTGTTATATCAAGACTACTGTAAATACCACGATTCTAATTTGATATGTCCTAATTTTAAATATAGCACCACCAAATGGGGTGCAGATCAGACTAACAAATATATGCATACCCTGTTTTGGCAGAACATAGATTTTTCTTCTGTATAGAAAAGTAAGTGTGACTCAAAACTATACTGAAAACCAGCCATTGGGGGACTGCTGCACTAACACCTCATATACACAAGTACAAAATAGAAAATTCCAGAATTGCAGAATGGTTGCAGTTAGAAAATACCTTTGGAAATTGTCTACTCCAAGCCCTCTGCTAAGGCAGGTCCACCTACTGCATGTTGTACAATACAGGCAGGTTTTGACTATCTCCATGGAAGGAGACTCTACAACCTGGGAAAGCTGTTTGAGTGTTCTGTTACCCTCAAAGTAAAGACTTTTTTCTCATCCTGAGAGTGAAAGTGTCTGGACCCATCCTGTTGGCACCCAGCCTTAAGATATTTGTATGCATCAATAAGATAGCCTCTCATTTTTCTGCAGGCTAAACAGTCCCAGATCCCTCAGCCTTTCCTCACAAGAGAGATGATCTATTCCCTAATCGTCTTCATAGCCCTCCACTGGACTCTCTCAAGTAGTTCCTTATATTTCTTGAATGGGGAAGTCCAGAACTAGACAGAGTAGCCCCAATGCTGCTTCACTAGGACTGAATAGAGGGGGAGGATCACCTTCCTTGACCTGCAGGCCTCGCTATTCCTAATGCACCCCAGGACACCACTGACCTTCTTGTCCCCAAGGACACACTTCTGGCTCATGGACAGCTTGCTGTCCACCTGGATCCCCAGTCTTCTGTGCAGAGCTGCTTTCCAGCAGGTCAGCCCCCAGCCTGTGCTGCAGATCAGGATTGTTCTTCCCCAAGTACAGGACCCTGCCTTTGTCTTTCTTGGACTTCATTAGGTTCCTCTCTGCCCAACTCTCCAGCCTGTCCAAGTCTTACTGACTGGCAGCAGAGCCTTCTGGTGTGTCAGCCATTCCTCCCCATCTTGTACCATCAGCAAACTTGCTGAGGGCATGCTCCATCCCTTCATCCAGGTCATTGTTGAATAAGTTGAATAAAAATGGTCCCAGTGATGACCTCTGGGGAACACTGCTTGCTGCAGGTCCACAAATAGACTCTGTGTCACTGGTCACAGCCCTCTGAGCTCTGTCCCTCATGCAGCTCTTGTGCTCCTCTCACTGTGTGCTCACTCTCACTGGGCACTCATCTAACCCACACTTCCTGAGCTTTCCTGTGAGGATCTTATGGGAGACGACTCCAGAAGCCTTGCTGAAGACAAGGGAGACAACAGGCACTTCTTTCCCCTCATCTACCCAGCCAGAATGACAATACAGATCTCTGAGCAATGAAATTGTAAAGGGACATTTGGCAGCTTGTTTTGAGGACTGCACATGCTTTTAACAGATGTGATAGCAATGGTTTAATAAGCAGTTAAACTGCAGGACAAACATGCTCAGACTACTCTAACAAAGTTTCAGTTGTTGGCATTCCACTGTGTACAGTGCCCTTCATTGTTTTTCTGGGTACTTGCAACAGCAGAAATTTATTTGTTAAGAGAGGAGCCCTTTACAGGAATTTTATTTGTGTACAAAGAGAAAGGCTCTGTATTGTGCAGGTCACCTACCTTGAAACTAATCTGAGAACTCAGAAAAATGCAATATAGAAATGGGAATATAATGGCGTGATCAAAACAGCCATTAAAAAATAACATGTTAGATTAGTTTTTCCTCTTTTTCAGACAGAAATAATTGCACATGAAGAATGACACATGTGCATAGTCAAAAAATGTTATTTTTTGAGTAAAGCGTCCCTTCAGTCTTATGGCAGGGGGCAGGTTACTACATCTAAATATGTGCCTGCACAGAAGACAATTGCCTCAGAACATTATGATGTCTGCCAAAATCAAGAGCTTTAAAGTTGAAGAACACTAGAACCTAAATGGATGATAAAATCCTAACTGTACTTTCCTGTAAATCAGTATTAAGATTTTCTTGAAATCTGTTTTTACCTCCCTTTTTTCCCCCTAGGAACCCTTTATCATTCATTACACAGGATAAGTGGGTACTGATTACACAGTACCTACTGAATAAACAGCTACTTAGAAAAGTAATCTTCACCAGCCAGTTAACAGTACCTTATTTACTGCACACCCAAAGCCTGCTGTAAATACAGAATTATTCATTTTTTCATGGTCTTTTCTGGGCCACTCATCACTGTAGTATTTGCATGCCTCAAGAACACAGATGAATTTATCACTGCCGAAAGATAGGAAACCATTATTATTCTTCCCATTTTACAGCTGAAGAGATAGGGACTCGCCTGGAGCTACACAGTGAATTAGTGGCAGAGCAAGGATTAAAATTCATGGCTTGCAACCCTGTGCACTTTACTGGAGATTGCACTGCCTTGCAGTCTGAAGTGCTGAGAAACCATGGCTCTCACCAACTTTGTCTACCATTTCAAGTGCTCCATAAGCCTTGGGCACTCCAAGCTGGTCACCCATAAAATAAGACATACAGTTAAAGGTCAACTGCCAAAATTTTGGAGTTGTCTTCACATTGAGACTAATACTTCAGCCCAGTGCTTACAAAAGTGCTCACCTATGCCTAGGTGAATGCCTGAGCTACCAGGCGGCTGGTGCTTCCAGGGTGGGTAATTTTCTTTTCCATTATGTAGATGCTGGAACTTAAAAGGCTGTGATAAAAGCACCCTAATCTGATTTCAAAAAATGGCATTTCATGATGAAACACAGTAAAGAGTGAAAAACTAACTGGCAGGCTCTCCTAATTTCAGCAAAAGTAGAATTAATTTCTTCTCAGTAGCTGTTACAGTGCTGTGTTTTGTATTTGGAATGAGAATGATATTGATAGAACACTGATGCTTTGTTTTTTTGTTGTTTATATCCTAAGTCAGGGGCATTTTGCTTGTCTCATGCTCTGCCAGAGAAGAAGCAGACAAAAGAAACTGGAAGGGAGCATAGTTGGGACAGATGGCCCAAAGTGAATAAAGGGATATTCCGTACCACACAATGTCATGCCTGGCATATAAACCTGAGTTACCCTGAATGGGGGCTGACCTGGGTTTGGGAAGGGGACTGAAATCATGACAGGCCTTTTTGACACCCAGTGTGAGGCACAAAGGGCTGAGATAAGGACAGATCCAACCAGAGCATGTTAAAAGAAACATGACACAGCTCTAATTTCTCTTTTCTTGCATTCTTCACCTGAAACTCATTCCCTCCTCCTGTCTTGGACCTACACAGCGTGCTGCCACAGCACTCCCCACACAAAAAGCATCTGATTAACATTTGATGGCTCTTGTTTTGTTCTTTTTTAGTAAACTGGGAAAACACCAGTAGATCAAACTGCAATCACTCTAGTGGTCATGATTTATTTAAGTCACTATTTTCTCTTTGAAGATGCTCTTTTGATCCTTCTCAGTGCAACTGAGATGCTGTGCTCATTGACCATTCCCACTTTTTGGCTGCTAAAATTAACATGGGTGTTAGCTCCTTGCATCCACAAGTGATCTGTTGAGACAAGCAGGTAAAGTTTCTTGTAGACAATTGACCAGCAGTCTGTGATCCATTCAAAATATATAGCCCCAAACTAATCCACTAGTTTTCAGTTGCTGCAGGTGAAAGGCATAGTGATAAATCCAGTTTATCTTACTTAAGCAAGCAGTCTTCTTTCTCAAAAATATGCAGCCCATAGAGTTGTGTACCCCTACATTTCATATGCCTGATTCCTTCCTTCAAAAACTACAGCACAAGCTGTCAAGAAAAACACTCTGCACCTAGGAATGAAACTGAATCTGCTACATCCTAAATATGTTGAACACTCAATCACCTCTGTAAAACTGGAACAGTCGAAGAGGAGAGAACAAGGAAAATCCATAAAAAATTCCCAATGCCCCAAAAGAAAATGTCTGCCCACAGCAAAGAATTAATTTGACTTTGTCACAGCACAAGTGAATATCTAAAGCATGGGTTATATGATGGCTCCTCACAGCTGTTATTAAGTTTTTCTGCAATTATAGCCTCCTCTTCCATCCCACTGATGTTTTCAGAAATATTAATACCAAAATGCTTATTAACTCTGCTGTTTTAATCTACTTTTTTCCATTGACTAATACAAATTGGCAAATTTGAGGCTGCACTGCAGTTGTTTTGTGAGCAAGCCACCTGCATTTTTCATTGAATAAGTTTACAATAAAATGAAAAAAATGCCCCTCTTTAATATTTGTGCCAGATCTCATTCTTCAGATTCAAACAAACTCTCATTGACTGAGTCATAATTACTGGGTCACACTCCAGGCATAACCTCAGCTGATGTATGAGTGTAGTTCTGCTGCCCTTTACTTAGCCAATTTATACTGCACGAAAATCTGGCTTATTGACTGATATATGCTACTATTTTTATCTTTCTGAATTTTACTGCACTGGGACTGATAAAACATTTTCCTGCAAAGCTGCAGGACTGGCTTCACCTGCATTGGTGTGATATATTTTAATGGTTGCTATAGTTCAATCACTAATATTTAACATCCTGTAAATATTTTGAAATAATCAATATCTTTTCCAAAACAAGGCACTGTCAAGGTAATTTCCTTTTTTTTTTTTTTAACCGGCTATTTTCAATTTCAGTAAAAGCTAATTCTAGATAAAACAATTTAAAAACTCATTTTTCTTGAAATTTTATTAATTATAGTACTTGAATCTACACAACAGAAGTCACATTTAATGGGATTCAGAACTGCTGAGAACATTTATTCCCACCTAACCTTTGCCAATAAATTCAGCCTGAAAATCAGTATATTGCAAATCCTAAAATAAATGTAAGTAGTGTCTACAGCTTTCCAAATGGTATGCATTAATTTATTTTCCTGTAGCAGCAGCTAATTATTGTAATGAATCATGAACAGGGTTACTTGAAAGCTTATGTGAAATTTTACAAAAGTGGATACTAATATTTGTTGGCATCTTTGACAGTTACCTTTATTGATCAGAAACAGAAATAATGAGTTCTGTCAGTGTGCCCAGCACACATATAAACAGCACAGGGAAATGCAGTAAATATGGAAACTACAGCAGCCAAAAAAAGACCTGGGTTCATCACAACAACTTAAAACATGTTAATCCAGTCTTATCTTAGTATTTACAGAGCCAAAACCCAGCTGACAGTTGATATGTACATACATGTATCAACAGACATAAATATGTAGATCTTATAACCTAAATATGAGAGATACATGCATATGTATGTATAATAGAACTCACAGATTTACTCTGAATGTCAAATAGATTTTGATTCCTCTTAGCTGTATTTAACCAATTTCTAAACTTCAAATACTCTGTTCTTACCTTAACATGAGTAAGTACATTATTTTACTATAGTCCTACATTGTCCATTAATACACTCACTTTCCATCCATTATGAATATTTGAATGTGTGCTTAATAAAGAATTTATCAACATTGATCTGTTCCTCTTAGTTCAATGAATTTCTGTGTTGTTCCTTCTAAGATTGGTTCTCTCCCTCCTCTTATGAAGGAATTACACGTACACTAGCATATGCATAAAGCCTTGAATATTGATGCAGAGCTCACATGCTCCAGTTTAAGCCTTATAAAGATTTCTTTAGGAATCATATGTAAGAAGCTGAATTGTGTGGTTATTCTCCACAAAGTACTTTCTTAATTAGATGGGCTTTTGCTCCACTGTTTCATTAAAGGCATGCTCTATCCTCACAATGAGGGCACCATGCAGCACCTTACAGTAAATTTGCACAAAAATCACGAGGCTGAGGCCTTAAAGATTATGTACAATGCTACCTTAATGACTCATTATTTTTAAGATATAGATATAACTGCTACTCTACCAAGCTAAAATACTAACCACTAAATTGAACCATTTTGAAAAAATTAACTAAAGGTATTTGACATAGATAGGGTCATAAAGTTCCGGTTCACAGGTTTTCTGAGTTGATGCTCACTTGTGTGCAAAATTCTTGTGTCCACAAACTTATCTCTGCTAAAAGCACAGTGCCAACAAGAGAAGAAACCAGAGAAGAGAAGATTCAAGGTGAGATAACAGCAGGCCCTTGTTTATGGGATATAACATTCATGGAAGAGGTGACTTGCTGCAGTTTAAGGATACCCAGAAAAAAGAGCCTGTATTCTCACAACACAAGAGGAAAGCAAAACAGAAAGTCACTGTTTGTAGTACTACGGAAATCTGTGGACTTTGTGATGCAGGAGGGATTTTTGTTAGGTAGCTCCTCTGCCTCCCATATCTAAGACCATGAACCAGGATGTGCTGTAAATCCCTTTGGCTTTCATTATTTGTGTTTCAAGGGCAGACTTTGCTAGGCTGCTGGAACAGGGAGCAGATTTCACATCTGAACCTAGTAAGGATATAAATAAAAGCACAGTTCTTCCACAGGAAAAATATTTGTAGGAGGTTTGACCCTTCACTCTGAGTTTTCATTGCTATCCACTGGTGTGGAGAAAATTCTCTCTTTTCCAAGCAGAGGCAAAAAGGGCTATCTCAGTGGCAAGCTGAACTGATATAAACAAATGATCAAAACATGCCAGTGAGTAGCATCTCCCTGCAAATGCACTGCAAGGGCAGCATCAGGGCTGATGAAACCCACCATTAGCCCCACAGCTGGGTTAACCTGTAGGGAGGAGAGAATGAGTAAGGGACAAGGGAACTGTAAGGAGCAAAACACCTGGATTTGGAGAAAAAGGTGGAACTTTTACATGGCTGCAGAAAGACAAGGATGTAATTTTAAGTAACAATCTTCACTTTAATGCTCTAATCCAAGGGTTAGAGCATTAAAACCTTAACATTTAAAACCTTAAAATGTTGGAAATGTTCTCTGTTCCTTTGGGTGTGGGAGGTATCTTTAGGAAACATTTTGCTTGTCTAATGGGGCAAAGTCTCTAACACAAATAGTCTCTAATACAAAGTCATTACATTTCTTGACAGACATTTTTCAGAAATAAGGCTTCCAGAACCCGGGGTTCTAGTCTTGGAGTAAGGACCTCTGAAAGGTGCCTGAGTGTTTTTCAGAAACAGTGACTCTTAGGACATTGTATTAATCCACAACAACAGCATTCAGGCACACCCTGAACATTTGCTCAGCTGTTAGTCTATTATGTGGAAATGGTCTGAAGGTTGCCCATAGCAGACAGATCAAGTGGCAAAGAGAAAATGCAGCCTTTCATTCATTTCTAAACTGAATCCATGCAGAAAGCGCCCTGCTCAGGATTAGATTCAGGTGAACCTTTGAACCTCCAGATCTGAGAATCACAACAAATAGCACACAGAAGTATCAGTGTTGCTTGTTAAAGGTGTTACTTCTCACAACCAGCTGGAATTTTGCTGGAAAACTGCAGGTGGGCATCTGCCTCTCTCTCCCAATGGCACCACTGATGTCTTCTGTGCTACATAAAAAGGGAACAACTCTATCTCTGAGCAATCCTTCCCTGTGTTATCCTGCCTCCAGCCACATTTCACAAAACTCGGGGAAGTAGTTCCCTATTGCCACTGGGATACACAGAACAAACCACCAAAATACCAGGTTCTAAAAGGAGCCCTCTCTGAAGCATGGCCCAGCAGACAAGTGAAACGCAGCAAACTGGTCATGTTTTATGGCGTTTATGGCATTACAGGAGAGAAAAAAGTCTATCAATATCCCTCCTTATCATTCAGAAATACATTAAATGCTTCAGAGTCTATCAGACTCTAAACACCTCTCACATCAGCAAGGTTGTTCTCATCATTTCACTACCAGACACAGTTGTGAAATGGTTTGGAGAAATGTGGAGAGACTTTTGCAGGATGGCACAGTTTTCATACTTTACAGCATCACAGGATGGCTGAGGCTGGAGGGTGCCTCTGGAGATTACTGAGGCCCACCTTCTGCTCAAATAGGGTCAGTAACAGTGGGTTTCCCAGGATCATTTACCTTCAAATTTTGTCTCCACAGACAGAGACTTCACAACGTCTTTAGGCAACCTGTTCCCATGTTTGACCACCCTTAAAGTAAAAATGTGATTTCTTGTATTCAGAGGGAATGTCATGTCTTTTAATTTGTGACCGCTGCACCTTTTCCTGTCACAGAATCCTTTAGGTTGGAAAATACTTCCAAGAACATCAAGTCCAACCTTTGACTGACCATCACCTTGTCAATTAGACCATGCCACTAAATGCCACATCCAGTTGTTACTTGAACACCCCCAGGGATAGTGACTCCACCACTTCCCTGAGCATCTCATTCCAATACTTAACAACTCTTTCTGTGAAGAAATTCTTCCTGATGTCCAACCTGAAATCTTCCTGGTGCAGCTTGAAGCCATTTCCTCTCATCCTTTCGTTAGCTCTCTGGGAGAAGAGGCCGACCCCTGCTTGATTACAGCCTCCTTTCAGGTAGTTGTAGAGAGCAATAAGGTCTCCCTTGAGCCTCCTTTTCTCCAGGCTAAACAATCTCAGCTCCCTCCTCGCAGGACTTACTGTCAGTCAGTAGGACTAAGCAAAATCTGTCCCCCTCTTCTTCAGCCCCCTGCCCTCAGGTATTTATATCCATGGATATCCTTAGCTTTTTCTTCTCCTGCCTGGACAATCCCAGCTCTCTCTGCCTCACCTTCACAGGAGAGACATTCCAGTCCTTCAACAATCTTCTTGGTCCTTTGCTTGACTTTCTCCACCATGTGCATGACTTTCTTTCATACTGGGGATCTCCAGGTGTGTCTTACCTGGGCTCAATAGAGTCTTGACTCCAGTTTTCAGAAATACCAGTAAAGAAGGGAGTGAAAACCAGACTTTCACCCTTTGCTCAGATCCAGTCTCTGCACTGAGAGTCACTGAGTCTGTATTAGCTGATGATTAGGAGATCCTTGAATGACTGATGAATTCAGACTGCTCTCTATTGGAAAAGGATTTGTATCACAAAAGTCACTGTTCTAAGTGCTGTCTTTTATGGAATCTTAGCTAAGAGGCCAAAGGTAAAAGATTTCAAGATAACAGGCAGTCCTCGCTACCCAGATGATGGAATTGGATTGTTTTGGTAGAGAGAATGCCTCTGAAGAGCCTACTCACACCAATTCCCACAGCATGTCACACCTCTACACAACTTCATGAGCTCTCTGTAACTCTTCTGGAAGAAGGCATGACTTGGCCAATTACAGAGGCACCTTGGCTACTGGCAAAACAGGCCATTTTCTAACACAGTGAGAGGTTGGTGTGTGTTTGCCAGTGAGCTCTCAATCATGTGCCATGGTAAAAATCACAGCCCAATTTACCTGCACTATTGTTTCAGTCACATGTAGAGGACAATCGACCTCAAATGCATTCATCACTGTGAATAAGTGACATTACTTATGGATGGAGAACTGTCAGAGAGGGACCATGCAAACTTCTCCCAAATTTGAAAGAAAATCGCTGTATGGAATAGCCATGTTGGTATTTTGCTATACACCAGCACAGAGAACAATCAACCAAACAAAACATTTCCCTGACCCTGATAGAATGCATTTGATTCACATACTAAATTCAAGGTATCCTATAAAACGTGACGAGGAGGCTGAGGATCCAAACAGGGTGTGAATCACAAGGGAGCGCCTGAAGAAACACGCAGCGGGGGACGCACGATACCGCTGCCTTCACATCAGCGACCCCCCTGTCGCTGGCAATAACCGCGGCCACAGGCCAAAGGCAGTGTCCTGCGGGATCCAGCCCTCCAGCCCGCGCTGTCGGCGTTGCCCAGCCCGGATCGTGCCCACCGGCGAGCGCTGCGCGGCCCCCGCCGCTGCCGCCCCCGGTGCCGCCGCTTGCGTGGAGCTGTGCTGCCCTCCGGCGGCAGCGACAGCCGCGGCGACAGCGGCAGCGACAGCAGCAGCCCCTGGCCGCGGTGGCCCGGCCGGGCACAGGGACACGGCGGCAGGAACGGCGGGCTCGCGTGGAGCGCCGGCACTGCCCAGCTCGCTGTCTCGCCCAGCGAGGCGCTTTCGCGGTGACCCTGCCCGCGGCAGCGGGTGGAACCAGGTGATCGCTAAAATGCCTTTCCCACCCAAACCGTTCTGCGCCATTCATATTTTCTTTTTCTTGAAGATTTCCTTAAACGTTTTCTCGCTGTTCTGCTCGCCCAGTTCCTAAACGCTCTCTCCCTTTGGTGTCGAGAAGCGGATCTGCAGCATATGGCTTCGCGGAGAAGATGCGGGGAGTCAGAGGAACCGAGACTCAGCTCTGCTCGCCAGGGAGCTGGAGCGGGAGGCCGAAGCACACAGCTCTCACCTGCTTGCACTCAAGTCTAGGCCAATATTCCTACATATCTCTTTTGTAAAATTATTTAAAGATCACATGTTTTTACAACATCACCTATATAGAGATATAAATAGCTTGTACTATAAATCAAAGCTCTGTAAAAAATGTGATTTAAACACTCCTAGGCATGAACATTATAATGAGAAACTACTGGCGCTTCATACTACTTAACTCAGATATTTTTAAGCACTGGGAAAGCTGTTCTGATAGCAACATTCATTCACAACTTCATATTTATTGAAGTCACTAAGGAACAACGAGGAACAACGTATGTCATTGGCTCTGCATTCAAGATCATAAATCATTGCTGTAAAACGAACACAGCTAAGCACCAGATATACAGCCATTGAACCATAGCTTGGTTTGGGTTGAAAGGAACCTTTAAAAATCATCTAATCCAATCTCTGATGAGTCTCAAGGGAATGTTGAAGAGAGGAATTACAAAGAACTGTCCAAGAAAAATCCTACTCAATTGATACTAGGAAAATGATTCAATGCTTACATAGAAAATTCTCCCTGGTGCAACATATTAGGTGGGAAAAAAAGTAAACTGAAATTTCTAAGGACCATTTTTTAACTCAGTGCAGACTGTGAACTAGGCACACATAGAGCAGCACCCTCTGTGGCAATGAACTACAGAACCAATATTGATTTCAGTGGAGGGATTAATTCCATAGAGCTTTTATACAGATACGGGAAAAAAAACAAGTGCTTCATTGATCCATAACGTTGCCTGAAAGACATGCACTACCTCATTAGATCTGATAATTTAATAACTGAGTTTGGAGTGTTACTTTGAAATACAGTCACAGCAGTGTATACTGAAATAATATATTATCACGTGTAAAATGTGCATGCTGCAAAACGTTGCATTCATCTCAAGGAATCCCCAGGAACTGGGACTATACAGCTCATTTCATCTTTCACGTAGTTCAAAAAGAACCCGCAAGCAGTACATTATATATGTGGCTTGAACATATAGCGAGTGTGATGCTCCTATCATTGAAGCTGTGAAACAATGCATCCATTTTTCAGGAATAGCACCACACACAATCACAAGGAAACCTCGAAGTTATTGCAGGTCTCGTGGAATGATATATATATATATATATATATATATATATATATATAAACTGTGGATGTCTAACATTGAGGATGTAAAATGAGACTTTATGTTGTGGACATAAGCCTACCGCTTCAGCATTTAAGAGCTATGATGGTTTAGGTCAGGCCCACTGGAAGAGGAGCATAGGTAAGATCTGGGTATGTAGGGGTGTGTTTATACATAGATACGCTAATACACGTGTGGTGCAACGAGCCGATACACGGGCAAGCCTCGACCGTGCTGGGTGCTCCTGCCCCACGGTCACTCGACACCTGCACGCTCGGGCAGTGGCAGGGGCTCCCTCTCCCCGAGGACAGTCGGTGCCGGCCGGGCTCGCCCGGGACTCTGCCCCGGGCGCTGCTCGAGAGAGCCCAGTGCGGGGAGCTCGGGGAGCCGCTGAAGCCTCCCGGGGCTGCGAGGGGTGCGGGAGGGCTCCTTGCCGGGAGGTGCCCCGGGTGCCCGAGGGCCGGGCGCGCCCCGCACACCGCGGAGCGGGCTCGGGCGGGCAGGTGCCACCCTCCGCCGAGCGGAGCGGAGCGCGTCGCCCCGGGCGCAGTGCGCGGGAGGCGGCGGCGACTGAGCGACGGTCTCCGGACAGGTGCGGGCGGGTCGGGGCTGCGGGAAGGGAGCGGCGGCCCCGCGGTGCCCGGTGCGGAGCGAGCGGGACCCGGAGCGGGGCAGCGAGGGCCGGGCGGGGGAGCCCCGGGGGACGACTTTTGGTTCGGGCGTTTTGCCTTGCGGCTCCGGCGGGGTGGGAGAACAAGTTGCTGAGCGATGTAGCACGGGGGCACAGGGTTCAGGTGGAAAACCCAGGCAATTCCCCTCTGGGTGTGTTTTTGAGGGCTGTTTTGGGGTTTTTGTTGGGTTCGGGGTGGTTTGTTTGTTTTTTGTTTCGTTGGCTTTTGGGGGGTTTTGTTGTGGTTTTGGTTTTTTGTTTGTTTTTAATAGGGCACAGAGGAAAACGTTAGTGCACAATGCTGAAATTGGTGATCTGGTCGCTGAGGCAGGTATCCAAAAAGCAGCAGTCGCTGGAGCAGCTACATTACTGTCGTTCTTCGTGCTAGCGTGAGGTTTATGTGCCTTTGCGAGGAAGGTCACTTTTTACCCTCTTCCTCCCCCCGCCCCCCCCCCCAACAACCCACCCTCCTTTTGCTAAGCCGTGCATCAGCAGCATGAATTCCAAGAAGCAGTAGGTGTTTCTTGGCATTTCAACTGGGATTTTGGAAAGGAAAGCCGGGTATTTAATGGGAAAAAAATTGTGATGGAAGGAAAGGATGCGGAGGCTGCATACAGCCCTGGGTTTGCAGGCATGTGGAAGTTGTTGAAATAGGTAAAGGGTTGAAATTGGCATTTGGAAAATGGTGGCTATTTTTTTAGTTACTTGTACCACAGATGAATATTGGGAAAAGCTGGGCCACAAAGAATTTTTCCTGTTTTGCAGTTTGCTGACAGCAGAAGGTAAAACATGTCCTTGAAGATACACAATTTTACATAAACAGCTGATGTTTACATAAGCCTAGATAAGTTTGTGAAAAACGCAGATAGCAAAAGATGCGGTGTTAGCTGAACTCCGCTATCCTGCTCTCTGTCCACGCAATCATTTATCAATTTTTTGTATTGTTGCAGTGTAAGAACGAAGTGAACAGCTGCACCTTCACCAAAGCAACCACCTGCGTTCCTCTTCTCCTCTGGAATGGACAATGGGATGGTCTCTGACTTTATCATGATCAAAAACTTCTTCCTCTTCTGCGTTTCCATGAGTTTAGCCAGCCACTTCGGGTGAGTTGCCAGTTGCATTTGAATTTCTGCTGTGTTTTTTTAAGGAGATGAGAAACCTTGGCTCCGTTTGGTACAGAGCAGCTGAACAAAACAAGCGGGCTTTGCGTTTCATCTTAAGGTGCTGCTTTCGGGGGGAAGGGAATGCTTTGCTCTCTTGTGTCGGTTCTTTATGCCTGCTATGGTGACACAGGGAAAGGCTTGTGGGGCACAAGGAGCTCAGATCAGGCCTACAGCTGCTGAGTGCTCTGACCTGGGTTTAGAACAGCCGGGGGCTGTGGTCCCCTCTGCCCCTGTGTCTGTGATGTCGGGATCTTGCACCTTCCCTCTCACCTGATGGGTGCTGGTTATAGGCAGTAGTGCAAAAAAAAGCCCCAAAGTGAGACTAGTGAGACTTGATGCATGTAACTAGCTGGTACAGGCTTTCCTCCTGATTGACCTAAGATAGTGACTGCTCTAGAAGGATGTCTGAGTTGGAAACTTGTTAGAATAATTAGAAATCATGTTTCCCTGCAGCATATAGAAAGGAATCCCGTTTCCTTATTTTTGCTTTGGATGCTTTCCTGACAGTGATATTCTGAAAACTGTATCAAAGAGATGCTCCAACTGTAGGTCTCAGAAAATAAAAAATAAAGTCAGAAACCCTCTATTTACATGTTTCCCTATACCCAGAGACCTTAAGAACTTTCTGAATATGATCTATACAATGGAACCTGGAAAAAGCATTTTGCAAGTGCTTGGGAAACGTAGGTTGATTCTTCTTTGTGGAGGAGAACAATTATTTATGATTTCACCAGGAAAAAATGAATCCTCCCAACATGCTGATTCACAAGCGCACCCATCAATTCCTTGCTATAAGAAGATACAAAATGGAGATGCAAATCAGTTTCTGATTTCAAGCAAACGGATTTGTTCCAGATTGGAACTAGGAGAAAGACCAAACTTTGAGTGGTGATGTTTTTGCTGTATGCAAAGCTTAGCCTGGTATCCAGCACGTGTCCCATGCAGGTAGGTGGAAGCCTGTAACCTCTGAGGTTTCTATGGACAGTTGAAGGACTGCACTCTACAAAGGATGCAAAGAGTTGCACACTCACCTATTCACCTTGGAAAAACCTGGTCCTTCTTTCACCATGGTCTAAGACAAAAGTGTCCCAGGATTTTGTGACAGAATTTAAGAGGGCAGAGTGGGACTTGCTTTAAACTTGTCTTTACATTATTGTAGTTTGACAAAGTATTTCCACATTGAGAAAATCTTGGTGACTATAACAACTTCTTGGTTGTTCGTCATCCCTGCAGAAGGCAGCATATTGCAATAGTTGTGTGACCTGCTTGGTGTGTGGGTCTTTTAAGTGTGTATCTCCTCTAACAGAAGAATAGATAGATGAGGATTCAAAAAACCCAAAAACAAACAACCCAAAACCCAGACAGTTTAACTCTTTCTTGACTCCAGGGCAAATACTGAACCAAAGTCCCAGGTACAGGTCAGTGTGACCTGTAACCTGGCAGATAACCAGAATAGGACAGTTAGAGGAAACTAGGACACTTGTTTTCTGCAAGTTAGTCAAAAAGCTTCTGTGCACTAAAATGAGATCATCATGTAAATTCCCCCCACCCCATCCCCCTTGCCCCCCATTTCTGATCCAGTAATTTTAGTCCAGGCCTGCAGAGATAAGCAGCTCCAATTCACTGCACCATTCACACACTGCCTTAGGGCTGAATTTTGACCCTGCTAGAAAGACAGAGGATGCTCCAGTGCTTCTGCTTCAGAGGCAGAAACAGTTTCAGAGTGTAATTTGCTAAGTGCTTTGGGACTGACTCTTCAGGACGGAGGAGTACAATTAACATGTAGGCTGCTGTATTAACTGCAGGAATCTAATACTGATAACACTTGCTGTTGCTACCAGATTCTTCTTTATTAGCTTCATCCATGTTTCTACTGCCCTGTTATATTGCAGTGAGTTTTGCAATGTGCTAGATAAAAGTGATTGGTCAAAGGAGTACAAATTAAAAATCAGAATAGTGTAGGACATTACAGATGAAGGCAGATATTTTTCTATAGTTCTCCATAATCATTCTGTCTTTATATTAAATCATAAATATGGTTTTTGCTGACATAGCCAAAGCCACCTTGGGGGATTTTGATGCAAAATGCCTGGTAACATAAACAGAAATTATGTATCTCAATCTACTAGGCTACTTGAGAAATCTCAGCAAAAGACTGTGATTAATGTTAAACATAAATGTGTAATGACTATAGAGAATTATCCACATTAGTAGGCAGTAGAGGAGGACTGTAGACATAATTGGTAGCAGCTATCTAAAAAAAAATCACTGAATTAAAATGCAAAGATATAGATGAACTGAGAAGAGGTTTTGAACTCCCCCCCTCCTGTTTTGGTATAACAGTTTTGTGAATCTTCTTCTGCAGAAATGGTCCAGCACGAATCAAAGCTTTTTTCTAGCTGCAAAGATATAGATGAACTGAGAAGAGGTTTTGAACTCCCCCCCTCCTGCTTTTGGTATAACAGTTTTGTGAGTCTTCTTCTGCAGAAATGGTCCAGCAGCACGAATCAAAGCTTTTTTCTAGTCTGTTTGAATTCAGCCTTGAGTTGTATAATGCTCTAACAAGTTAAGGTATTTTACCTAAGCATTTCAAGGTACCTTACAATTGTCTCAAAAGAAAACATTAATAATAAAGCTAGAGGACGATTAAAAGTAGAATAAAGCCATGAAGAATATTTTCAGGTGAGATAAAATATTGCTTGTGAGCCCTCAGGGTGCCCAGGTAGTGGCAGCCCTGTGAGGGTTGCTGCCACTACCTGGCTGCTTACACACAGCTCTCCCTGAGATGAGGTAGCCCGTGGCTGGCCCCAAGCTCTTACTTTGCAAGTCCCAGGCTGTCCATGGGGTCACACTGGTGATGCACAGTCCTCGTGTGTTTGCGTTGTGGATGTGCAATTTCAGAGATCTGTCTAAGAGCCAGAACCAACAGGGATGGACCTTGTTCATGTACCCACAGTATAGTTGCCATCTGCTAATAATATTTATAATAGCAGAAACACAGAGAACAGAAGATCCCAATTATGTGTAGCCAACGCAGCACTTCTCTGTACACTCTGAAGAATTCAGTCCATGGTGTGTCTGTATTTTCACATACTTCTCCAGCTCACAGCCGTTATTACTAAGACCATAATCCTGCTATTTAGGCAAAACATACCTCTCCTTCAGGCTGTTATTTCAAGTTAGTCTCTGCAGCCCTAAGCAGTTTGTTCTGCTGGGATACCTCATTTCAAGTACTTGTGATGCTAGGGAGTTCTTCCTCATATTTTTAAAGACTAATTTTGTAAGAATTATTGTATCTTTATGCAGTCATGCTTGTCTGTTTATTTTTTTATTCTTTCTTCCTTTCAATCTTCGTATCTCCAGATAGCTTTTTGAACCCATTAGACAATTTTAATAACTGGAAAACTAAATTGCTATCTGGAATTGCATGCAGGAGGCAGACAGGTATCAGTCAGTCCTGTTCAGCCGAACAGCTGTACGGCTTCAGCATCTCTGGCCTGCCAGCTGGCCAAAGAGCAGGAGTGTCCCTCAGGCCATCCAGCTCTGCCTGGTGCAGGAGAAGCCCTGGCATGCAGTGCCTCCCAGTGAAGCTGCAGGTCAGTGACCTGGGGAGCTGAGAGTGCTG
The DNA here is from genome assembly GCF_014805655.1 of Passer montanus. Taxonomy (NCBI): domain Eukaryota; kingdom Metazoa; phylum Chordata; class Aves; order Passeriformes; family Passeridae; genus Passer; species Passer montanus. The sequence goes on along the minus strand of NW_024370595.1, from coordinate 5,189,092 downwards.
GCAGGTGTTTAAGGACCCTGGAAGCAGTTCAGGACATCGAAAGGGGCATTAGGATGTTGGGGGATAGGGAGGACTGTAAGATGTCACCCTGTGAAAAACAGGCTTTCACTGCACTGCTCACAAACTGCTCCTTCCTGAAGGCAGTAAAATACTGCTCTTGCTAAACAAAAGAATTAAATTATTTTTTAAGAATCTGAAAACAGTTTTAAAATTTCATCATTTTAGTCAGTCTTCTGTTCTAATCTGATGTGAAAGAATTGAGTCTTCAGTGCACAAATTCACAAAATCAACATTTTTAGATCTCAAGAATCCATACCGAAGGAGTGGCAAGAAGCTAACTTAGAAAAGTAAATATATTTCCTTTGATGCCTGGCCACCTGGCTTTATCCAGAAGTTTGTGTTCTCCACTGTCTTCCACAAACTGTTAATTTGTCTGAAGTTCAGATATAATTGCAATCCTATTAAAACAAGTTATTGGAAACACTGCTCTTAAAAGAGAGAGAGTAAAATACATCTTTCAGTAGTAAAATACTCTTCAGTTATATTTTCAGAAATTCTTACCTTTTCTTTTTAAAGAAGTTTTGGGAAAATCATTAAATACCTACTATACTTTTTCCTCTTATCACAGCTAACTTGTGAGTAGTACCTACCATGATTCTGACTAGATGGCAAAAAAGACAATGATGTTTAAAGTGGTAAATTATGAAGTCATCAGAAGAGGTAGCTGAGCATCTTTAGAGAGTTATTACATTTTACACTGATGGGCCCCTTCTGTGGCTTCTGATTTTTTCAGTTACCCTAAAATTGCAATATTAAATAAATGTGATGAGAAGTATTCCTGGTTGGTACAGTTTATGTTCAATAATGAGCTTTAAATGCAATTATCTCTGAATTTTCTTAGCATTTCCCTAAGATGCTTTTATAGGTTTATTTTTATCCCTAACTGAAAATTTCTGCTATAAAAACATTTTTCACTGCAGAGAGGCAATAATGTGCTTACCTACTAATATGTTGATAAAGCCTAATCCTTAGCTGTGTGGAAATAATTAGTTTAGGGTAGGTAGCACCTATTTCTCTCTGTTCATTTAGCTATATAGTATCTAATGTGTGCATGTAACTTTGCAAGTAGAGTTTATATGTCTTTTTACATGTCACGACAATCTCAGCCCTTACTCAAAAACATGCATTTCACCAGCAACAGCAATCTCAATAACAGAAATTACATACTAACTTTCTGTTAAGACAGAAAAAGTCACACTTACATAAGAGCAAACAGCAACCCATCTACAAATGCAACTTCACATAATACTGGCATTTCACTGAAATTCGGAATCAGATGCATTCTTTTTTGGGTGAAGTGATCTGCCAAATCTAAATTAGATTGCAGTTTTGCAGAAGTGCAGACTTTTTACTAGTCTTCACCATAGTTGTTTCTCCATCTTTTTCCTCTATTAATTAGCTTTTGTGGTTAAGAAATAAAAGTATTTCAGTGTATGGTGTGTGTGTGCTGTTCCTGTGAAAGACATACATAGCTGAGATAGAAGAAAGTAACATCAGTTACTCTTGTTAGATTGAGAGGAGCAGTTCTGAGATTTAAATATATTTTGTCCCATCCCCACAAAAATAGTTCAATGGAAATCCTCCCTCAGAGTTCAATTGGCTTTGAATTCAGCTATAAGCACTAAAAATAACAGGCTTTTTAAAGAGCAGAGAAACTAGTGAAGCTTTGTGTCCTGTGCCCCCAGCACTGCATCTTTGCAATAATCCCAGCTCCACATTTGATATTCCTTGTTCCCATCTCCCATTGCAACACCTACATTTTACCTGCACTGTCCTTTTCTCCCAAGATCTTTCATAATGACCTGCAAGTCTTCTCCATATCTCTTAATTGTCACAGAGGAGGGGGGCTGGTCTTACTGAGGCTGTTTCTGAGCTACATGCATACTGAGTGGCCCAGTCATCGAGCCAGAGGGAATAGGTGACTGCTAACCTCACATTTTTACTTAATGAGGCACTAATTTAGATTGCTCTCCCCTTGTCTAGTCACAGCTTCTCATGAAAGTTGTAGGAATGAAATGAAGTTTGATCTCTCTGCTTCTTTGTCAGATGCAGCGGAAAATGAAAATGGGTTCCTACGTTGATGCAGTGTAGCAGGCAGACAGCATGATGCATATCTCTTTCTTATGAAAAAGAAAAGATAAAATAGATGAGAAGAGTCAAAAATAGTATTCTAGGTGTACTGGATTTTCATGCTTTATACTAGGATTTTATCAAAGCATTCATTGTGGTTGCTGCATTTAAAGAAATTCTCCAAGTTCTGTCTCCTGTTTACATTTGTTAGGCTGCTACTTGTGTATATTCACTTTTAAATGGTGAATCCCTTCAATTACAATTGACAAAAAAGTGTACAGTCTTTTTTCTGGAATTGTCCAGCCTGAAAACATTTCTAATTGTTTCTGTAATCAGTTTGCAGCTGCTGGATTAACTTTTTTCTTGTCTGCCTCAGTTGCTCACTAGATATTGTTGTCACAGCAAAGAAAACAGAATTAATTTGGTGTTTTGACCATGGAGATGAAAAACAGGCAAGTTTGTGGCTATGCCTCTACCTGCAGTGAGCAGAGATCCTTGGTGGCCCGAAGGCCCCCAAGGCTCTGCAGTGTGGAGCTTGCTGAGGGTTGCAGAAGTGCCAGCTGCACTTAGGTCATAAGAAACCTCTTCAACCAGGCGTTTTCATGGGCTTTGGTGTTTCAGGGAATCACATCTGTGCTCCCTTGACCTGTCCTTACTCCCGTGTCCTAAGAGGCTTTGCAATCCCTTCCTCTTTCAGCAGAAGCATACAAACTGTAAAGGGAACAAGGGCAGGACTGGGGGTGCCCGAGTCTGTGAGGGCATACATGGCTGAGAGCAGCTTGTTCTGAGCTAGGTCTGGTGTCATTAAAACTTCCAGATGCACTACAGGGGTGTTATTAGTGGAAACCTTATGCAGGTAAAACCAGGCTGAGGTCCCTTTTTCTTTCTTTGTATGAATCCTATTCTGTTAGGTAAGGCAACCACATATGTTACAAGTATTCTTCAAGGAAAGCTGTTCAGAGAGATGCTGAGAGCTTCTCTATTTATTTACAGATTTATTTTCCAGGGGACTGGTAGTAAATAATCATGTATTCTTTTTTTAAAATTTTTTTAATATCTGGATGACTGTCTCCTATCAAGTTCAGGTTGCTGAGTGTAAGTTATTCCTGCCTGCTGGCAGGGTGCATGAGGCAGGGAGCAGTTCCTGGGGGGGCGGTGTGCCCTGTCACAGCTGGAGGATTTGCTGGTGATCTCAGCAGAGGCTGAATCATGAATAAGTGCCTAGCATGAGCTGTCTTAAGAGATGCTCATTGCTTGCTGCAGGTGAAGCACGCTTGTGGATAATCTCCCATGTCTATTCTTTAGGTAAGCAAAGGCATTAATAAGCAGGGGATTCTCCTAAGCATCTTTAAATGAAAATCAAACAGATTTAAAAATGTGTGTTGTTAGTTGTGCTGTGAGCAGCTTCCTAGGTGTGAGCCATGGATAAAATAATGAAATAAAAAAGAGTTCAGAATAAAAACAAATGTGGCCCAAAAGATATGGAATGAGGCCCACTACACATTGCTGTTATTTGCATACTACAAGGGAGAACTAATTTATGCAAAAGAGAGAGGAGGAGTGAAGAACTGTGTTTTCTGTACAGCAGTATGTTTTTCAGATACCCCAGTGATACCCCAGTAGGATTTTTCAATGTAGTGGGAGTTTGTTATCCTCAAATAAGGTCACAGTTCATCCTTTGTTCTGGCAATAAATTATAGAAACTTTGAAAATTAGAAGCTATTTGGCATTTAAAGATTGAACAGCACCTTCAGGCATACTTGAAGGTGCATCTCCAGGCAAACCTGTGCTTCTCATGCAGCTCCCCAGCCAGCTAGTGTAGCTCCCAAGGAATGGATAGCTAACCCAGGGAAAACCAGTAACAGTTTTTGGCAATGCTGTCAGCTGACCTTGCTCCCTGCCATGGATGGAGCCATGCCAGCACTGGGGAGGTGGTGGGGCTGGTTTGGGAGCAGGGGACAGGGATCTGCCTGTGCATTATGGGCAAAGATCAAAGGGTTCAGGTGTCCCCTGGTCCTTCATCCCATGGTTTTACCTCCATGGTGTGGGTCCTTCTTTGGGTCCTCCTCCAGGGACAAGTTTATAGTAATGATGAAACAAATGGCTGCAGCTCCCTGTACTGTTCAGGAGCTGCAGGAGAGGAGACAGCCTTGGAGGCTCCATCACAAAGTTCCCTTGAAACTGAAGCCCCTTGAAACCAGCATGGCTTTTGACATGTTTCCTTTTGTTTGCATAAAACAGCTTTTCACAAACGCCAACACCATCAGTAAAAGAGGAGGCCAATGATAACATCACTATATTCACCAGGATCTTGGATGGTCTGCTGGACGGCTACGACAACAGACTGCGCCCAGGACTGGGAGGTAGGATAACGTGTTGTCCCCTGCTAGACAGGAGCATTGTCTACATGTGCCCTCTCAGCTGGGTACCTGCTCTTAGCTGTGACAAGGGACTTGTGCTTGATTAACTAAACTAAGTCCAGAAAGCAGATTTGTCTCCTAGCAAATGGGGCACAAGAAAAAGATTACTGAAAGTCATGTTCTTCAGTCACCCAGGTCATCTGAGGTTGGCTTAGGAGAGCATCGTGTGATACATTTTTTTCAGTAATTGAATATAGTTTGAGTTTTTCTTTCTGATATTTCCTAAGGGGAGCAAGACATTGTGATACTAGGTTGCTGCAAGATTGCCTTACTGGTCAGCCTGTATAAAATTATGTTGGTAATGCATATCTCTTTTAAAAACAGATCCCCAAATGATCCATATTTAGACAAGTACAGCAAATCTGTATTGATATGTCTTTTTGATAACCTCTACAGCAGCTATTTTAAAACCATAGCATGTGAATAGTGGTTGCCATCCTAACCTTGTTGAGCCCTCCTTCAGCTCTCTTTCCCCCAGATTTCTCTCATTTTCTACCCATGTGTAAACCATCTGTTATGTTTCTTCCTGGCCCTTTTTTAATCTGGCTACCCCCACCCCTTCCTCTTGTGAGACCAACACATTGCTTTCATCCCTTTCTCTCCTTCTCCTCTCACTTTACACAGAGATGCTTGAAAATAGGGCTCGATGCTTTTTATCTTATATAACAAACTTCTGAAATTTTTGCCCTTAAATTAAATTAGACCTGGATTTGAAAAGATGCCAAAAGGACTTAGAGACTTGAGGGTAGAAATAATTTGACCTAACTTCGGACATGTCTGATAGATGTCTGGAATCAGGCAGATCCCCCAAGCCAGCAGAGGGGAGTAAGTCCTTTCAAGATACACTTAATGTGATCCTGTGGTAGGTATTGTGTGAGTGCTGGCAGTGTTAACTGACAACCCAGAAAGCCAATTCCATCCTGGGATGCATCAAAAGAAGAGTGGCCAGCAAGTTGAGGGAGGAGATTCTTCCCCTCTGCTTTTGTGAGTACTGTGTCCAGCTCTGGAATCTCAGCATAAGAAGGACATGAACCTGTTGGAGGGAGTCCAGAGGAGGCTACTAAGATGATGAGAGAGCTGGAGTACCTCTCCTGTGAAGACATGATGAGAGAGTTGGGGGTTCTTCACCCTGGAGAAGAGAAGGCTCTGGGGAGACCTTATAGAAACCTTCCATTGCCTGAAGGTGCTTAGAGGAAAGAGGGAGTGATAGAATGAGGGGTAATGGTTTTAAAGTGGAAGAGGGTAGATTTAGATTAGGAAGAAATTCTTTACCTTGAGGGTGTATGAGGCAGTGGAACACGTTTCTCAGAGAAGCTGTGGATACCCCATCTGTAGAAGTGGTCAAGGTCAAGGTTGGATGGGGCTCAATGAAACCTGATCTAGTCAAGGGTGTCTCTGCCCATGGCAAGGGGTTGAAACTAGATGATCTTTAAAGTCCCTTCCAACCCAAACCATCCTGTGTCTCTATGATCAAAAACTGTCAGTCAGAGGAAATGCACCCTTGAAGGGCTGGTTTCTTTCTGTTTGTAAGAACAAAGCCTGGACTCCCAAAGGTCAACAACTGCATTGATACACGATGAGATGCCTACTCAAGCATGCTCTTAATTTCAGTCTTTTGGGGATTTTTGAGTGATTCAAAAATTAATAGAAATAAACACTGCCAGTATGTATTTGCATTTTAAAGCCATTACTGATGTGGAGCCTGTGTTTATTACAGAGAGAATAACTCAGGTGAAAACAGACATCTATGTTACCAGTTTTGGTCCTGTGTCAGACACAGAAATGGTAAGTTAGCATGTGGCTGCCAACTCAGTTGTATTTACTTTGTTAAAGTAATTTTTGGAACCATCATTTCTATTCATATCCTGCAATACCTTGAGTGTTTCTTTGTGCCAGGAATACACCATTGACGTTTTTTTCCGACAAAGTTGGAAAGATGAAAGGCTGCGATTCAAAGGACCTATGCAACGCCTCCCTCTTAACAACTTGCTCGCCAGCAAGATCTGGACCCCAGATACTTTTTTCCACAATGGCAAGAAGTCTATTGCTCACAACATGACAACCCCAAACAAACTCCTGCGCCTGGAGGATGATGGCACTCTGCTGTATACCATGAGGTAATAGCCAGGGTTGATGTCTTCTGATGCTGATTTCCAGATAACTACAATTACTTGTGGGGACCATCACTTTCTCCATTCCTAGTAGAGCCAGGGAACCAATCTTTCACACATATTTGTATGAATATCAAGAAAAATGAAAAATATAATTGTAGCCTTCAAGTACAGATTAATTAGTAGCTTCTGAATGGTGCTAGTGCTTAACTATTTCTTTTGATTAAATGGAAAGCATATTCTCAACAGATTTGATGATTCAGTTCAGCTTTTTTAAGATGATCTGTTCTCTCTTACTGTTTGTGTTTGCAGCTGTAGTGCAGTCTGCAGGAAAACAGTATCCAAGACCAGAAACTGAGACTTTGTTCTGGGGCAGTACATCTTGAACCCTTGGAGCTTTTGTTATATTATTTTTTTTATTAATTTGACTAATTGTGCTAAAAGGCAAATGATCATAGGGGTAAATGACATGAGCTAGCAGCACTGTGAAGCTGCTTTAGCAAGTACAATCCTGCAAACAAAGCTGGGACATTATATTACCGAGGAGCAAATGGGTGTCTCAGATCTTCAGAGATGTATTCCTCTTCTGATTTGAGTATACTGCCAAGAATCATCATTGCATAATGCAGATAGAAGATATAACATCAATGATTTTAGGTGTCTGAAATTCTTTTCAGGACAAGTCTCACAGCAGTGTATGGAAATTTGCTCATTAAAGGTAATTAGCCTGTAGTAATTAAGACTGCTGTCTATTTTCAACAGGGTTTTCCCCAAGACCATAGTCATATGGACAACTTTAAAAAGACATAAAAGGAAAAACCTACTGAGCAACAAAGGGTTATTCTGAACTTTCCATAAATGAGCCCAGAGTGGTGCCTGAGACCTTGCAAAGTGCTCAGGAGGCTGAATTTGGGCACTGAGGTGACTGGGTTTTCAGCAGGCAGCCCCCAGCCATGTGTGGGAAGCTGAGCTCCAGCTGGTGCCGTGTCCTGCTGTGGAGTCACTCAGTCCTGCCTGCTGCCAGGACGAGTCCCAGGCTCACTCATGGGCCTTGTGGTTAAGACTTGTTGAGGCTCAAGAGGGTTATGCTTCTGTACACAGGGACCTGGAGCTTCTCAGGTTTTATTTCAGGTATTTCAGATATGTTTGAGGTTTTTGAGCCTAATCTTAAATCCCTTCTTATGGGAGGAAAAGGAGATACAGGGTATCCTTACGTATGTCCTTACAACTTTAGATCATCCCAATTTTAATTGCATTAGCACTAAAAAGACATGATGGAAGTCATGTTTAAAAGAAGGAAAAACCATCCTAATTTTCCCTTCTATTATGTGTGTTGCTGTATGTACTAGCTCCAAATTAGTGATCACTGCAATAATAAACCAAAAAATGTGAGGATGCAAGGACACACTTAAAAGTCCAAATGGCTATCACAGAAATGTCACAAAAAAAGTTAGTAATGCCAGTCTTAAAACCAGTCTCACTGCTGCATGGACTATGTAATTACCACTCCAGAGATTGCAGCAGTGGCAATTCCCCATTATTTGTGTAAATTACTTGTGTCAGTGGAGTCCAGATCAGACTCACATTCAGCCTGGAGCAGGACATGATGTTGTGGGCCAAATTGCACAATTTCCATGCAAGCACTGCTTTTTGCAATGTTAAACAAATGCAGCGAAATCCTGATTCATGAGGTGAGGAGCTAAGCCACCACAGCTAGCAGAGTGAGACCTGGGTGAACTAGACCTAGGTGAGCTTATCACTGAATCTGAGTTACTCTACTCAAGGTGCCTTTCTGGTGAAAATGGCACAATATTTTCAAGTCCCACAGGTACCCTACTGAGGAAAAGCTCAGCATATGCAGCTGGAGAAAAATATGGATGTGACACAGACTTTCACATCATCCCACTCAGCTCCTTTTCTCCTGATTTTTTGGAATTGATGATTTTGTACACTACAGAAAGAACAGAATGCTTTTGTAACCTAAAAAACCACACAACTTAACCTTTTTTTTGTTAGAATATTGTCTATGGAAATAACATTTCTACTAACCACAGTATATGTGGTGAATAGATTGCAAAGTTTTTAAATCAGCTTGCTTTCCACTATTACAAGTAATAACTTTCAAGTGTCTATCCCTTCTGCTTAAACATGAGTCAGAAGCCTGCTTTTGTAACATGCATGGAGCTGTGCTTCTTTAGAAGGAGAGCCATTCTGTGCCACAGGGTGGCTTAAGGGTCCCCTCCCGACCTGTTCAGAGGTGACTGTGACAAGCAGCCAGCCCCTTCAGCTTCCTTGAGTTTTCTAACAAAGGGAACAGCTAGCAGAGTTACCTAGGATGGCTTTTCTTGGGAAGATACATAACACTGGGCTTTTTTTGGGGGGAGCTGCTTGTCTCAGTGGTAGTGCATTGTGAAGTACTGAGTTTCAGCTGAGGCTTGAGCCCCAGTTCCTGTAGCTCCCATCAGGCTTACTCAGTTCTCAGGATCTGGGGATGTGTAGACAACCCTCTGTTAGCTCTGCATTCTCCTCGTTTCCAAGGAGGAATTGCGAGCTTCCCAGACTGTACGTAGGAGTATTCTGTGTGGGGAGGATTGGACCCTCTGTCATTGACAGAGATGCCTGAATTGCTTTTGCAACCTTGCATCTGGCTGCCTGAATGACGGGGAGGAAAGCAGCCGAGCCAATGCTGACCTTCCATCCTATTTCACTTCCAAATATACCAAGTATGAGCAGCTGAGCAAACTTCCAGCTTTAGTACTCGTCAGGACATATGTTTCCATGACACACGTGTTTACTTATAAAGAAAAATGTGCACCTCGCATATTGCATTTGACGATACGTCGTCTGGGTCGGAAGTTGATGGGATGTGTGTTGCTAGGGAAATCTGATAAATAGGCTTCTGTATATGTGTGCCATTAAAGCCCTTCTGTGTGAATACAGGAACACAACGTGTCCTCTAGACAGATTTCACAGACAGCCGTGTTCTCTGTGGGGAATGACTTAATAATTCTGCTTGTGTTTCACTTGGGAGGACCTATTAGTTTTATTTCACTAATGTGATTTACAAATGAAGCGCTCCTGAATGGAACGCTGCAAATTCTGTTTTGGCCCCTAGAGGGGAGTATTGTCTGCAGCTCCACTTTCAAATTTTTTACTTTTTTTTTTTCCCCAGTAAAAACAGTGTTATAAAAAGCACTAGAAAGCATACTTCATATTTCACTAATATATATAGAGAATAGCTTTATGAATGAAGGTAACATTAGATTCTTTCCTTTTCAAAAATTAAAATGTATTCAGTTGATCTTATCTGAGAAATAAATTTTGTAAAAAGTATAGAATTCGTTTATTTTGAAAAATCGGAATAGTGATTTTAAGCAACATTTTCAGGCTAAGAAGAGAACGATCATGTTTCAGTGAGCTGCTTTTTTTTTTTTTTGCTCAGTGGGAATTGGCTGTAAAGACAGAAGCTTTGATAAACTTTGCTGTAGAATGCCAGAAAAAAATGCTGTGAAGAAAAGAAGCCAAAAATTATATGAAGTAGAGCATGCTCACTAGAGCTAAACTTTTGCACCATAAATTAACTTTTGGCCAGCAGCTTTTACAAATTTTTAAACGGTCTTCTATCAGCTTGTAGATAGTGAAAAATCTTTCTTGTGCCATCACAAAAGCACCCATTAAAGCCCCATTCTCACTGTCAGTTTGAAAGGACCCCACATCCCTTTTTTACCATCAGGGCTTCTACACATCTCATATAATCTGGGAATTTAAATAACCATTCTCACTGTCAGTTTGAAAGGACCCCACATCCCTTTTTTTACCACCAGGACTTCTACACATCTGATATAATCTGGGAATTTAAATAGGACATAGTCATACACCTGAGGAGCGCACAAACAGATTTTTCCTATGTTATTATGGTGACTGACGGTTGTCAGAGAACCTGGGAGAGTTTACAGTAAAATCTGTCCCAATAATTTACATATGAATAATTGAACAGCTGGAGAATGCAGACATTCTTCAGCATAGTGTTAAAAAAAACTCCAAAATTTTTAGTACAGCCCTGACATTCTTTTATCTTGTTCCAGAAAGATATTTACAGCTCAGCAATGTGTGTCCACTGGATGGCAGCATAACCATGCTGCTTCCTCTGCTGTGGTGCACACGCAGACTTACCTAGGCTGAAAATATTGATTCTCACATTAGCACTTAGTGTTAAAATTGTATGTGAAAATGAACACGTGTCCTGGGGGCATGTTAACACTAATTCTGCTCTTCCATGAAGGACTTGGATTAACAACTTAACCATTTTATGCTCTAGAGTTATTGATCATAAAACCAGATGACCAGAAGATATGGTGCTGCTTTCAAGACTTTTAATGGGAAAGCCAGGGTTGATTTTGTTTGTTTGTTTGTTTTAAGGGAAATTTATTCTATGATAAATGTGTATGTTCTCAAGCTCTGACTTTGCCAGACACAGGTTTGCTAGTGTGCCCACGAGTGACAAGTGACCAGCAAATCTATGATTTAAAATGAATCTTCAGTTTTCCATCAGCCAGATGTCTAGATGGGAACATTTCTGTTCAATCTGAATGCATTTTTTCTTATTTCTTACATGTTTATCTACAGAAAGGTATCTGTCAATGCTTTTTAGGTATTGTATAACTATTGCAAAAGTAATTACAAGCTATAAAGACATACAAATACGCATTTCCTTCTCTGTGTTAGACTTGCTGCATTTTCTTTTGTATTCAAGCTTCAACCTGCCTGAAGCTGGAAGGAAAAAAACCCCATGATTTCTTTACATTGGGCTGAATCTTGCAGAGTGATGAAAAATTGCCGTGGTGGCAAGGACTCTCAGCTGCTTTTCATCAATTCAGATTTTGACAGAGCGAGAGAAAATAGGGATATGTGAAGTGAAGGGCCCTTCCCTGGGGATAGCAGCAGGATTCTTGTTTAAACACCAAGTCTCTTGGTTCCCATCGCTCTTTTTTGGTTGCACATTGCTCTGTTTCTCAAAAGTTGTCCTTCAAGGAACCACGATTTGTTGTTTTGAAAAATCCAGGGCTGGAGTTACTCACGGGGAGAGGAAGGCAGCAGAGGAGACTGTGGTGTAATTCATTCAAAATGGGCAGTTATGACCAAATATAATCCCAATGTAGCTTGTGTGACAATGGCCTATTCTGCTGGTAATAAAAGTCTGCAGAGCCCCACAGAGATCTCCATCACAAAGATGGGAACTCACACAGCAAGGGCAGAATTGATTAAAAGACAAAACCCAAACCAGAACCGGCGTGTCCTTGGAGGAGGGGGATGCTTGCTTGGACTTTGAGGAGCTACAAAAGGTACAGCTTTAGTTCCAGGTCTGTGCTGAGCTCAGAGGCATACCTACCTTCCCTTTAGGGTTAGCTGGTACAGTTTCTGCCAAATTCCTTTGTGTTACACCTGCCTTATAGGCATGAGCCAGCAGGGCTGGCATGCATGGATGGGGTGACTGAACAGAACCTGGAAGGAAGCAGTGCCCTGACAGGGAAAGCACAGGTGCTTTGGTGACTCTGTATCAGCCCTATCTGCTTCTGAATCTGGGGGCTTTGAAAGTACCTGATAGATGCTGAAGAATTGTTATGTCTCTGCTGTCTTTTTTTTTATTATTAGGGGAGGATAACATTACAGTGGACTCCCTGGTCATTTCACTTAGACTGAAATTAGTATCTTCATCTGCCTAATCAGAAATACCATCCTCTGAAGTACATTATATTTGTTCTGAAACATCCAGTGAGTAATGTAAAATACACTGTGCTGTAATGCACCAGGCAGGGCGGGTGGGATTCACCTAATTCTGTTCATCTGTAATGTTGGTGACTGCAGCCAAACCTTTTGGCTCAGATCTGTTCCCAGTGCAGGAGAGAGAATTTCTTATGGAGTTAGAAGTCTACATTATTTCAGATATCTACTTCAGTAGTGAAGTTAAAAGAGGCTTATTTCTCTCCACTCACACTTCAGGGGTTCTTGTTGTTTTTTTCACAGTGGCAGACAAAGGAGGACAGTGTAACTAATACCTTTGTTTAGTCACATGAGTCCCATCTTAGTTATTTCCTTTGGTGTTTCCTACCTCCATACTCATGTAGCCTGGAAATTGGTAGTGTGCCAGCAACCTAAAGCTATGGGATGTTCTGGCCAGCAGCTGGTCCTGCAGCTGTTTTGTGAAGGACTCATACAGTTTCCTCTCAGTGCAACCTAAAGGCCAAGGTTGTGCAAGTGTAGCTCATCTGAACACTCATAACTTGGGTTCAGTCCCCTGCTTTGTCTAGGTGGGTGTAGGAGGGAAAATAGTGCACCTTATGAGGAGCTCTGGAAACAAATGTCACTAGGAGATTTGGCCCTTCCTTCTCTGAGGTTGAACTGTTACAAACAGGTGATTATGCTGTAGCAGATGCTAGCACCGGTGGTGGTATAAATAGCAAACAGATGGTAAATTGAGGCCTGTTTAATGGCTATTTATGATGTTAAACAGCTGAGGAATCATAAGGCTCTTTTCCTGGAGCAGTGAAAACCCACAGTCTGAGTCTTTACCTGGCCCTTCATGGCTGTATTGATCAGGAGCATGTAGCATTTCAGAAGCAAGGCAAAAAAACCCCAGATAATAACATCCTGCTTGGATGGCTAAATAACTTTCTTCATGTACCAATAAGGTACATACACATAGGGATGTACATACACATAGGTTTCCCTCTAATCCAAATCACTTCTTCCCTCTTTTGCAGAGGTGTGGGGAGCATTAATGTTACACAAAAGGCAAGAGATTATGATGAGACATGACCTTGGAGGTAAACCTGAGATGGATAAGAGGAAGCTGGAATTAAATGCAAGTGGCTGAAATGAAGCTGTGATGGTTTTGAGCTCTAGGTCTGAACTGTGGAAAATAACCAAAGATTTTAGTTCTGTATTTTGGGTTGCCAGCTCTTACTGTCTCCAGATAATCCTTCCTACCTACCCTGCCATGTCTGTGCATCCCAGTCTAAATGTGAGAGAGCCCAAATGGGCTGGTACTGCCCATCTGGTGACTGCTCTTCCTCCTCATCCCTCCCCCCACTCTTACTTTCTAAATCCAGATAATTTTTCTCAGTAGAAAATACTTCATGTAGTTTATGCCTGTCCATAGAAATAGAAAGGTTTTGTGAGCTGGGAGGAAGCAAAAAGGTGTCTGTGCAGTGAGGTAGCCTTCATCCATGGAGGAACACATGCCATACTGACAGGCAGAAATTGAAAAACAAAAGCCCTTTTGGACAGTCTGAAAATCTGCACTGATCAAATTGCCTAGCAGGTGGTATCAAATTTGAAGGATAATTGCACTGTGTCCATCACAGTCCTTAGTCTTCATCATTTAGTGTGATTTCTATACTCCCTTCTTTTTCCTGTGCTTGGGTTGTCTTCCACTGAAAGCAAAGATCAGATGTGCAGTTGACCTGGCACCAGCTACTGCTGGCCAGTAACTGGGACTGGCCTCTCTTGAGAGCCAAAAAGAAGCTCATAGTTCAGTGTTACTCAGCACTTCAAGAACAACTGTATTTGCAGTTAGCTCCTTCTTGAACATGCTATCACAAAGCCATGTAGATGAGATTATAGTCAAAACATGTAGCATGGGCAGACTTGGGGAATGTGTGGCCTGGCAAAATGAGGTGTGGGCTGGCTGAGATGTTGTTTCCCATTTCACCTGCATCAACAACTGCATCAGCTTCTCAGCATTGCTAGAGCTAGTTAGATTTTTGGGTTTTAATTCAAGAATTCACTAAAAAAATAAACTGGTACAGAGGAGAAGTTTGAAAGCCTTCTTCATGGGGTACCAAAAGAGAATTCATCATGGATAAAGGACCATAAAGAAGAGAAAGCTTAGAGAGGTTTTCTAAGTGAAACTATCCAACAGATGGGTGCAGAGCATTCAGAGCTGCATAGACATTTTGATCTAAGTTTCTTTAGGAGAGTAAAGTTTTTAGGAAGAGAACCTGAAGGAGGAATTGTCTGTGAAAAAGGTTGGGGTTTTTACTGTACTAGTTAGTCTGATAAAAAACCAGAACTTTTTCCAGCAAGTTCTACCTTGCTTATGGACTTCATTAGATAACTGGCACGACAAGGTTGGATAAGCGTAAACTCACTGCTTCATGCATTGGTTTTATGCACTTAAAAGAAGTACTGGAGAATTAAAGGTATTACCTTTACTATAAATGTCTGCTTTGTGAGTTTTTCTGTAACCTCCCAAATCCATATAATGTAATTTGTTTGTCCTTTTGTTTTTTCCAACAGCCTTTTTCTGTTTTTATTATTTTCAATGCCTTTCTGTGTCTAGAGGCTGAACATCTCCCTTGCTCCTGTCCAGGAATATGCTCTGGGTATGTCAATGACTGGTGCTCTTAGTCTGCCGTAGTCCCTTCCCCGTAGCACTTTAAAGGACATTTCATTGTCACATAATGATAGCACATCTCAGCATCATAGGAAAGATGGGACATGGTAGTATTCTTGGCAGAGTGGTTATGAAGGTAAAATGGGCTAAGACAGAAATTTCTGCAGAGTACCTCACTCTAGTCTTAGCTTTACTTTTTGTTCTCTGTTCACTTTATTTGGTGTATTGCAAAGAAATCAGTGTTTATAAGTAGGAAACTGAGGTGAACTGCCTCCATATCCCACATGGACATGTAGATCAAGGCTCTGAATCTGCAGTTTGGCCTTTTTTCCAACAAAGTGATGGAAATCCATGAGCAAAGCAGTGTTTGAGTTACTAAGAATAATCACTTCTTTCCCCATGAGTCAGGTTGCAGACAATCACCCAGCCAGGGGCAGGTTTCAGGGTGACTCTTAGAGCCACTGTGTTTCCATGGGTGAACATCTTCTCCACATTCTAAAACTTTCGTGTGGTGTTCTGTAACTCACTACCACCAACAGGGTTTGTTAGGACTGTATGGCAAGTGCTTCAGAACCAAGAAAGGTCCTCATATATATTTATATGTGTGTGTATGTGTATATATTTGCTTGTATATGCATGCATATATATATAATGCATAAACTGGCACGTTACATTTACTTCAGGAACACAGGGAGAGATCAGTTCCCTAGACTATACACTTACTGTGCTGGGGCCTGAAAGAAGTCTTGCTTTAAAACCTTTTCAAAGAAATGGAAGTTTGGTTATTGAAGTGTTCCCAAGACATCACTGTAGGAGAACAGCTGAATGGTTGTGTCATCAGTCAAAGTCAAATGAACAATTTCACAAACCTAAAGTTTGAAACAACAGTTTGAAAAACCAACCCAAACCAATAACTCTATTATTCTCCTGGCCCCATGTGTGTCAGAGAGCATACTGGAGATACCAGAAGGGCTCAGGTTGTTCTGCTGAGGTCCTGCTGGAGCAGGTACCCCAGGAAGCTTCTCCTGGAGTTGACTTCTGAAAAGGGTCTGACCTACCCCTGAAGTCTCCCTTCTCAAGGAGCCAGCAAGCCCACTGGAGTGAGATATATCCTGGCTAAAGGCTGGATCCACTTAACTCTTTTTTCGGCATGTTGGGGAGATAGGTTGTGGTAAGTTTAAGATGAATTTAAAGCAAATATTTTCCCTTGTATTAAGGAAAATGGCTGGTCTCATGCTGGGAAGGGCACTTGGGCTCACCTGAGCACCATAGCAAGTACTAGTTGCCAGCACAGGTGGGGTCAAAGCACAGCATTTCAATGTTCCCTTTAAACAGGGGTGAAGGTAGTGCACAGAAATAAATAACTAAGAAGATGGAGCTGGTTTGGTGATGAGTGAAAATAGGCAGAAAAACTTCTTATCTCTCTGGCCATAGTACCTTAGTGCCAGCAAAAGTATTTCTGTGTCCCCTTCATCTGTAACTCTCATTATTCAACATTTATCTTGAATTAAGTTCTCCCAAAAGCTGCTGGTGACTCTGCCTTTCTGCTCCTCTCTCATTCTAGAGCTCTGTGTTTTAATTTTTTTCCTATTAAAGTTAGTAGCAAATAACTTTTGATAAGCAAACCAAGTTTTGCAGCTGTCTGTGGCTCCCTGGGAGGGTGACTGCCCTCAGCTCCTGCCTGGCAGCTTCAGATAATATGTTGGAAAATGTTTCTTGCACTCTCAGGGTAGGAGAAGGACGTTCAGTCCACCCTCTCTTTACTCAAAAGTAGAAACAGATGCTCCTTGCATTCAGGAGATCATGGCAACAGCTGGGGGGTCCCTGCAGTGACCTAAACCAGGGTCTTGCAGGACAAGGTGCCTCCTGTCTTGGGGACTGCTGCTGAGAGTTTCTCACCTCACCTTGAAGCACACTAACTCCAAATGTCTGCCTCCCTAATATCTGAATTTATTTCCTTGCCTCATGCTTGATTTTAACACCTCCTTCTTTTCCTTCTTTCTAAAAAGGAGCAATCTCTTGAAAGCATTGTCATGCTTAATTCTCCAGTGGAAATGGTTGAAGGTGACTTTTCTGAAGTGAACAAGTCTTGCTGCTTGAATTGTGCTTTTCTTAGATATTTATGTGTCTTGAAACAGAATGTCAGTAATCACTTTATGTTCTTAAAGGCTATACATTATGAAGCTTTGATAAAGCTTTCATGTACAATTATAGGTGTTAGGTTAAATAATTTGTAGACCTAACCTTTTTTTTTCAGATAGTGAAGGTACACAATAGCATTTTGTTGATTGATTCACACTTGGTTAGCAGTGTGAGTATTTGGAGCATTATGAAAACAAAATTTTGTCATTAATAAATAGGCAGCTGTAATCAGGGTTTGTTACATTTTTTGGATGAATAGTGGTCCCATTCAAGTCAGGGAGAATTTTAGCATTATCTTCAATAAAATCAGAGTTTCATTCTCCTATTGCAAAGGACCTTTAACAGCTGCTTATAATCTTGTCATAGGCCCTGTTTGAGTGGAACTAATCCCATAGGGGTTTTATTAAGACACAGTGATGGTGGAGGAGGGAAGCTTTTATGTGCTTCTGTTGGAAAGAACTGCCTTTTGAGCAATGTGTGTGCTGTGACAGAAAAATCCTGGTTTGGTGACTGTCGCTAGCTCAGATAACTGGGCTACACTGGGCACAGCAATCATCATTCTGGAGAATCACAGATCATTCTGGAGTCACCATATTAAAAGGATTAGGCAAAGACTGTTTCACGTATGCATGCCCAGGCCTCCTTTCTCTTTCTTAAGTAAATGCAAACTGAGAGTAATTTTGTTGTAATCACAGAATATGCTATGTTGAAACAGACCCACAAGGAGCGTCAAGTGCAATTCACCCTGCATGGGACCATTCCCAAGAATCACACCATGTGTGCAAATGCTACTTGAACTTTGTCAGGCAGGTGCTGTGACCACTTCCCAGGGAGCCTCTTCTAGTGCCCAGCCACCTTCTGTGTGAAGAACTTTTTTCTAATATTCAAATTGAACCTCCTCTGACACAACTTCAGGCCATTCCTTTGGGTCCTGTGTCACTGGTCCTCACAGAGAACAGATCAATGCCTTTTCTTCCCCTCACATGAAAGTTGTAGGCTCGCATCAGCCACTTCTCATACAGCTTCCCCTTAAGGTCCTTCACCATGTCCACAGCACTCCTTTGGATGCTTTCTAATAATTTCTTTCTTATAGTGTGGTGCCCAAAACCTCACACAATATTCAAGGTGATGCTGCCCCAGTGGGGGACAGTCCCCTCCCATGCCTGGCTGGCCATGCTGTGCCTGATGCACCCCAGGGCATGGTTGGCCCTTTGGGCTACCAGGTCACAGTGGTGATTCGTGTTCAACTTGCCACTGACCAGGACCCCATGCTCCCTGTCCATGGTGCTGCTTTACAGCATCTCATTCCCCAGTCTGTCCATGTATCCAGGGCTGCCCTATCCCAGGTGCAGAATCTGGTACTTTCCTTTTTTGAACTTCGTACTGTTGGTGATTGCCCAGCTCTTCCTGTTGGAAGTCTGTCTGCAGGGTCTCCTTGCCTTTAAGGGAGGCAACAACTTCTCCCAGTTTTGTATCATCTGTGAACTTGCTTAGTGTCCCTTCCAGTCCTGCATCCAAGTCATTCACAAAGATGTTGAAGAGCACAGGGCCTAAGATGGAGCCTTGCAAAGCCCCACTAGTGACAGGTCATCAGCCTCATGTCATTCGTTCACTGCAACCCTTTGTGTCCAGTTCCTGAGCCAGTTGCTCACCCATCACGTGACATATTTGTCCAGCTGTGTGCTGGATATTTTATCCAGAAGGATACTGTGAGAGACAGTAGCATAAGCTGTGTGGAAATCGAAAAAGATGACATCAGCTTCCCTGATGACTTCCCTTGATCAGCTAGATAAGTTACGTTGTCGTTAAAGAAAATCAGGTTTGAAAAGCATGATGCCATGCTGGCTGGGACTGAGGACTGTGCAATAATCAGCTATGTAAACTAGAATATACAAAGGGTCCCTATGCTTTATCACATTGTTAAAAGCCAAAGTGTGCAAATATCACTGCAGGTGATATTTGAAGGAGTAGACCCAGATAGCAAATTTTTGAGACTCCTGGGGCTATGATCTGAATGTATAGTTTGTACTCGGCATCTCAGAGCAAATCTGTATGCAACAACCCATTCTTCCAGCCCCCAGAGTGCAGATGTCTGCTGTGCTGCTTTTATTTCTGTATGCAGTAGAAAATCCAGCCTTTTTGAACCAGCAGTCAGTTGAGTGACTTTGTTTTTCAGGCCCTCACACAGTTATGAAAACCAGTTCATGTTGGGCACAGAGCACCTGCAGAAATTCAGGGTGGTGACATTTGTGCTGTGAATCAGAACCCACAGTCAAGTTTTCATACAAGTTTCCTGTCAAAATTTTTGTCATATTGGCCATTACAAGACATTTCAAAAGCCTCAGATAATGCACACTTTAGTAAGAGATTTCTAGGAGAGTGTTCACTGAGCACTTAAAAATCACCTAAGAGGCTCAACTACATAGTTCTTAATAGCATGTAACAAATAGGTAGAGCTAGTTAATTTTGTTCAACATTGCCAGACTATGAGTGGTTCTAGGATAGGGGCATGAGAAAAGGAAAGAAGAATGCAGATATCATTGATAGAGAGCAAAATGAACTTTTTTAATCTAAAGAATTCATGTTAATGAAAGGAAAGGCTGTCCCCAAACACATTAACAGCTCCTAAACTTGGTTCTCCCTTCCCCTAGGTTAGACCCAGACGACTGCAGCAGGCAGTCCCTGCCTTTTAAGGGATATTCTGTCTTTTGGTGGATGAGGAATTCAGAGGGGACAGAGGAGTAGCCCTGGCACCTCAAGAGTCTTTGCAGCTTCTGAGTCAGATAGTGGCAGCCAGATGCCCTCCAGCCTTATCTGCTACCCTTTTATTTAAGACAGGCAAAAATAATTTCTGGAGGGACTTAATTAAATTCCACTGGGTCACATTCTCTGTACAACTCATCTTCACTTCTCTTCCACATTTATAGTTGATGAATGTCTACAACCTTCCTCATTACACACAAGGGTTATTTCCAGAGATGCAGGCAGCAGGATACAATTCATAGGACAGTGAGATGAAGCAGAAGGTCTTATGCATAATTTTGCACTGAATATTCCTTCACTTCCTGATTCTACACCTGTTGCCTTTGTAAGATGGATATAGACATTCCCTCCTTCGATGTTTGAAGATGACAAGTGTGCATATTAAAATGTTGTCAAGCTGCAGCTCTGACAAGACATGCCTAAACTTTGGGTAGACAAAGAGACAGGAGATGGACTGCAGTAAAGCACACTGGCTTTCTTATGGGCTCTTGGAGCAAGGTTTCTGAATTTATCAAGAAGGTTAAATTTGCAGTGCTTAACACAGAAAATAAAATGATGCATTGGAGGGATGGCAGCTTTGCTTTCAAGTGCCCATTAGAGTGATTTTTGTGAAAAAGATGTGAGTTTTGGGCAGGATACTACTAGAACCAGCTTATTAAATTCATCCACACACCACTCTTAGTAACCCTGGCTTTGCTGACTTTGGTGCCCAAAAGCAGTCTCCACTGCAGACAACTACATATCTGAGTGATCTTAAAATATCTTTTACAAAAATAAAGCTCAAGAACAGTTTTGCTTAAGTGCAGGTATCTCAGGCCTCAGTAATTTATTTTCTATGTTGTACCCTCCTGTCTGTTCTTACCAAATGGTAAATTATCTCTGTTCTGAACTGGATTTCTTTTCCTTTGACTTTCTATGGCATATTATCTTTACATTTTCTATTACTGTGTGCATTTTTGCCTTTTTCTCTCCCTGTTTCCCAGCTCATCCTCAGAATATGATCTCTAGCCAATGATACTGTTGCATTTTCTGTGCTTATTTTGCCATTTCCAGCCATTGGTACAGTTCCAGAATTTCTGTGTGTTAGCTCCAAAAGAGTGGAGCTGTTTCCCCCAGTTGACTGTCTGGGTAGCTGTAGTGCCCTGGCAAGGCATCACTGCGTTGTACTGAACTGGACTGGCTGAGCACTGTGCCATCTGTACACAGATTATTACCCTTTACAGCCCCTTTTGATAGAAGCACTTATGGCACCATAGGAAGTGATGACTATATATATAGCCAGTATATATGGCTCCATGCTGTACCGATAGGAAAGTGTACTTTTGCATGCTGGTAGTGGGGTGTTGTGGATTTCTTTGGAGGTTTTCCCTCCCCAAGCAATAGTTTGGTTAGGAATCCGGCTGCCCTCCAATAGAGCCCTGTGTCATGCCAGCACCAGGCTGTAGAGCCTTGGATGTCTCTGGGCTGTTGCCTCTGAGGTGGAATAACAGCATAAAATGAGAAAGCCATAAAGATATTCATAAAGTAAAATGAAATTTTCATCTTCACTATCCTGAGCAAGCTGTCTGTATTATGCAAATATCAAAATGGCATAAACAAAACAGACTCTCCTTGTGCTAGAAGCACGTTTTGGCTCTCCTGAGATATTTGATATATTTGATGGATTTGATATCAATATAACTGATATTGCACTGCTCAGAGGTTTACCTCAGACTATTCTTAATCATCAGCTTGATCTGCCAGTCATGCAGAACATTCATAGGAAACATCTACATTTTCCTAAGGGTTTTTTTTTCCCTACCCCTATGTCCAGTCTAGATGAAATACTTCCACATAGTGGCTGGGGAGTCCAGGACAGAATTGCTTCCCTAGGCAGTACACTGGAGAATATGGCCCTGTTGTTTTTGCCTGACAGGATGCCCAGGTAATTCACAGTGTGTTGAATCTGAAATGGACTCCAATATCATGTGCTTTCCAACAGAAGTTAACCATAGGGCTAGATAAAATGATGCATATATGTCCTTGATTTTATATATAAATTCATATATAGCTATATTAGTTATATTATATATTTCTATCTATAAATATCTATTTAATACATTTAAGTAGTTACATCTACATATAAAGTCAATGATTCTTTATGTCTGTAACAGTGCTCTTTGACCTAGGAGTCAAATTCCTAGTCCAGTTGTAGTATGTACAGGGAGCAGATAAGTATAAAGTAAACTTTATAAAGTAAATGGCAGAAACTTCATCACAGGAGTGTCTTCAAGTACTAATAAGAAAAAATGATCTTATTGGGACAGCTTACATAAATAAAATTCTGCATGTCTCAGGGTTACTAGATAATGCCTAGGGCATGCACACAGAGTGGTCCACCTGGCTTATCTCACGTTCAGTTTAACAGGGGGTTATCTGTGATTTCAGCAGGAGCAAGGAGCCGTCAGGAAAAGCATGCTTGTGTCAGCATTCATCTAATGCAGTGAGGGGCCTAAAGGAAATGCACAGGAGAAAAAAAAATTGTGTTTTCTTTTTTACTCCCCCACAGATTGACCATCTCTGCTGAATGTCCCATGCAGCTTGAAGATTTCCCCATGGATGCACATGCTTGCCCGTTAAAATTTGGAAGCTGTAAGTTCTCTTCTGGAATAAGAACTTGAAAAATACCATTTTCTGGCTTCTTATGTTCAGACATATCTTGTACAGATCTTTCACCATCCCCCCCAGCCTTCCCCTTTTAACATGGTTCTTTAGCATCCCCATTCTGCTCCCCTTGCTACCACTCTGCTGCTTCTTTCCCATGACTATGCTTTATCTGGGCCTGCTGCTTTTCACCTCACGCCTGCATTCCATGATAAACGGTGAGTTGATGGGTGATATGCCTTATATATCCACATCAAATGTAACAGCCACTGTTAGGTGGAGTTCTAGATGCAGACAGCTAAATTGATAACTTGTTTTTACATCTGGAGTAAAACAGAGCTTTCACTGCACTGATCAGATTGATGTGCAATTGTTATGGTATTTACATGAACCAGACTGCGGTACAATATCTGCATTGTACATATTAAAAGAGATCTAGAATATTAAAAGAGGAAATATCTTTCCATTTGGCTTTAATAAATCCAGTCCTGTATCCTGTTACATGATGTTTAATACACATGTATTTGTATATATGCACACGTTATTCTAAACTGTGTGCTGAACGATGATTTTTCCTCAATTCCAAGCCTCTAATCCACCACACTGCTGCCTTGCCAGAAGCTTACTTTAAAAATAACCCCAGGGAATCAGATGGTTATATTTAAAAACAAAGCTCTTAATTAAAGTACAAATGAGGATACTGCAGTAGACTTTTTTTTTTTTTTTTTTGGTAATCAAATCAGAGCTTCCAGGTGCAATCATTGTCTCTGAAGACTTTTGATAATTACCATGCAAGGCATTTTGCTAGCCCCTGAAGCCACCTAACTTCAGCATTTTGCAATGTTTTTCAGCGTATCAATTTAGAGTCACTAATCCTAGCAAGATTAAGCTTTGCCTTTATCGTCTGTATCTGCCCTGATTTAATACTGACTATACATTGTCTTCTAGTGATCATACTAAGAAGTAAAAACACTGTTTAGAGTAATTATACCACATTACCAAACTTTAGATGAACTGATTTCCTTTCCCTCTTCCAATCCAGATAGATTCTGTTTCATCCAAATAGCCACCAGTATTTTACAAAGTCACTGCAGGTTCAAGTGTGTTTATTGACTTCAGCAGCATTAATTTACAGCAAAGCCAATATAACTCTGAAGGTCCAGACACCTTTACATTCCACTTAAAAAAAATGTGTGTGCAAATCACCCGTTTAAGTCTGAACTTGAAAATGGGAAAACATCTCACAGGAGACTGCAATTATTTATATACATGGTGAACAAAAGCCACTGGAAAGAATGAATAAGATAAAGAATTTATCCTTCTTGGTATTACATATTGTTTATCAATAGATGAAGTTACATTAGTTGATTTCTAGTCTAGACTAGAAAACTGATACGTTGTATAGTTTCATGAAATCTTGCAAAATATGTAATACTAAAACATACATATTTAAACAAAGAGCCTGATGCAGCAGAGATCTGAAGCTCAACCTTAAAGTTAAATGGATGTTTCCATGTATTAGTAGATTAGATGCAGTAAGGTACAGGTTGTAACTCTCCACGTAGTAAGACCAAAAAAAAAAAAAACTATCCCAATCAAACATGCGCATGAGATAACATTACAAGATAAGCTACATATGCTTAGAAGGAGTGCCCAGTAATCTGTCTGAATGTAATTATATGTCCTGCTAGTGCCAATTGTGTTACATGTTAATCACCTCTTAGCACACAGGTAATTTTAATCTGTGTCAAAGCCAGCACTAAGGATTTATATTTTAGGCCTGTGAGGCGTGAATAGAGTTTTAGTTTATGATCCTTGCCATGCTCAGAATAAAATACATTTATACCTTATAAGTTTATAAGGTATTAAAAGTAATCTTTAAGTTCTTTCACAATGTGTAGACATGGAACCATTTCGTCTGTCTAGCCATACCACTGGCTTCTGCAAAAAGTAAATATAGAGGGATAGTCTATAGACAGTCTTTCAGCCTTGAGAATATCTGTATTACTGATCTGACAGCTCCCTTGTAATTTATTGGGATTTCATATGCATATGTTTGTACAAGTAGCAGCCAGTAAGTCTTGAGTTTATTGAACTAGCCCAAGTATATTTTAGGAGAGGACAATATTTATTCCATATTTACAGCAGTATGGGTTTGCATTGAGTCACCTGCAGACTTGCAGCAAGACAAAGCCTACAGGGCAATATGATACATAAGCACATACCCTTTCTGCTTTAGCTTTCCTCACCATCCTTCCCTACAGGCTTTCTTTTTTTAACGGTCTTCTTTCCAAAAAGATTTTTGAGAAGCCTCAAGGAATAGCATCAAAGTAAATGTTAAACACATTATCAATTGAGCTGGGAGGGTGGAAAAGAAACTGGTGCTAACCAGTCCGAGGATGAAGAGAGCAGGGCAGCGAAATGAAAGAGCTGGGGTACAGCAGATCAGTGGCAGAAAGGATGCTGAGAAGTGATCAGTGTTGCAGCAGAGGCAGGAGCAGGTTATTCATTTTCTGGCTTTATGAGCGTTCACTATGTTTGCTATAATTCAGCAGGCAAAAGGCAAAAAGTACTTGATGTTTTCTTCATTGTGAAAGAGAAGGAAAATTAATCTTTCTCAAATAAAGGTAAATGCTGAATTCTTATGTTGTATTTGACTGATTTCTTGCTAAATTAGAATTGTGGGAGATTTTATGTGCCTAGGAAATATGACATGTAGCAATAGAATATTTTTTAGAAATAATAAGAAGCCCAGTCAAATACACAAAATATGATATGAAGTTACCTGTGCATGCCACCAGCCTAGGTACCTGTGGGGCAGTTCAAATGCCCACTACAGAAGTGGTATGCTTTAGCACTCTGTGGTGTGGTGTGAAAAGGAGGGAAGTTCAGGGACAGCTCCTAATGAAATAAACAGAGCAGGTTTTAGTTGTCCTTTAGTTGTCCTTCTCTTCTTAAGTACAGCTCCCTGCTGCTCCAGGATGGCAATATCAGGTGGTTCTGCTTCAGGAGTACATGTAAACAGGTACTTTTCTTGTGGGATTGCATCCCTGCTGGGGGTCAGAACACCTGTAGAGATTATCCTGCAGAAGTTTCATTTAGAGAGAACTGGTGATGATGCATGAGCATAGGCTCAGAGATCTCTGCACACTGAATCTAGGGTGCTTGATGGGGATTGCTGTGACAGTCTGTTAATTACCTCATGGTAGCATGGGAAGGGTGCTCGTTCCTTCCATGGCCAAATTAAAATAACTTTCTGTTGCAATTGCAGTGCTGACCTGTACTCTAAATAACTTTGCTGGTAAAAGAGGATGTAATGAAAATTCCTGATGCCAGAAGCAGTTTCACTAGGAGCACCTTAACCCAAGAAATTTGATCTCAACCTCAGGCTATTTCTGGTGTGGGGAGGGAGAATTAGATGAAATAGCAAGGACATTAAAGCTTCCTAGCTTTAATGTTTCGTCTCTTCCACTGACAGTCCCTAAGAATACATTAAGAGTATAATTTAGTACAGTTTCCAAACGCCCATGTGTCACCAGGTAGGTAAGCATCATTATCTCTAGTGCAGCTGAAACAGAGAAGTTAATTGACTTTCCGTAAGGTCATGCAGCAAATCAATGTCAGAAAAAGGATTAGACTCAACGTCTTTGGTTGGAGAGGCAGATGTCTAATCCACTAGACCATGAAGGCCTCTGCCCAGGCAACTGACTTAACTCCTAAATCTCATTTTACTCCTGTGTTAATTATATTGGTGTTACCTTGCTCACAGGGTTGCCCTGAAGATGAATTAGTTAATTGCTGTTAATTGGTGCTTTGACAATATTGAATACTGTAAGATGGGGTCTATTTATGACAACTGTCTCTTGAAGACACCGTGCCTGAGTACGTGGAGTTACCAGATCTTATAGACAAATACATGAAGCAGCTGTCCACTAGCCACTCAGCAGCAAACCCCCCCACCATACTATTTTTAGAGTAAGTAGAGAGTTTAATGAATATTCTGAAAGTAATGAGCTCCCCAAGCTCATGAGCACAGGGAAAAGAGGACCTGTGTTGATTCCTGTTAAGTCGGCCATGAAGGTGGCCAAGGTTGATTGCTGTTGATCAACAAGCGAGCTTTCCAGCTGTTGGTAAGGGAACAATTTGTAGTGTCTGGAGATAGTAGCTACTGTAGTTTATGTATATCTTCCTTTTTAACACCTCAAACTAAGTCACAGTTTGACTTTTGATAAAGGAAAGTGCACAGGCTAGTTCTGTAGCTGGAGGTATGCTCAAATTATTTTCCTCTAATGAGCGTGGTGAAGTCAGAGTAATGAGGAGACAGTAACTTCACCAGTATCCCAGATTTTATTGCAACACTTGAACATTAAAGCACTCACTGTTCACAAATTATCCATTTCTTGTAGCCACTTAGAATTTTTTTTAAAAAGGTATTTTAAGAAAATTTCCCTTATATTTTCTTATAGTCCAGAGAAGACACTGAGGTGAAGGCACCTACAGGGTTTTTTCTTGATTTTGTACTTTTCCCAATTAGCACCTGCAAGAGCTGCAGGAAAACTGCAAGTATGAAGGGACTACTTGAAAACAGTGTCCTTCTAAACAGACTTTAATTCTGATTTAGTAAAATATGATAAATAATGTATTTGGCCTCTCAAAACCTGTGTGTAAAAGTCTTGTATAAGAATATAATTAAATGAATAATAAATAAAGAAAATGTTAATTTTAAGAGACTTTGAAAAGTGGAAATGGCTCTTAGGAGGCTTTTCTTAGGTTGCTCTCAGGGACAGCTGGAACTGCAGTCTCATATGAGATGCAGAGCTTTTCTGCTACTTGTCCCTACAGATGGACAGAAGAGGCTCCTTGAATTTATTCCTGAGAGCAGAGACAGTCAGCACAGCTTGTTGACTCTGCTGGGATGTATTAGTGCCTGCGCTGTGAAAGGACACGTGGAGAGAGCCAGGGCAGACCTCTGTGAAATGCTGAGCAGCCAAGTTCAAGACTAAGTTGTGATTTTGCAATTTGAGGCAGAAGTCAGCTAATGGATAGGTTTGGTGGTGTTCTGCTCACTAAGGTAATATCTTCTGTTACATTTTCCTAAGGTTTATCACTGCTTCCTTAGACACCTCCATTGCAATGGATATTGAATTACTAAAATCAGGTGAAGTTAGGTGAATACTAAAACTAAATATTTCTAAGACATTTGATATATTTTTCTTATCTCTCTTTCAACTCTATATTACCCTCAGCTACCAACCACCTCTTTAGTTATCATACTTTTCCCCTTATTTTTAGCTGTTTAGAAGCTAGAACATCAGACACAATGAAAGACTTGCTTGTGGCAGCATCAAACTTGTGTTTGTCTAGGCAGTCTAGTCAACTGTGTTGGACCACTGTTGTAGTTCTACTTAAGTATAGGAAGCTAGTAAAGCACAGGCATGTAGCCTGAACTAATTTTCTGTGGAAGCTTTAGAATGAACGGAGGGGGTGGACATCACATAATGGCATTGCTGTTATTTGCTTTTATTTTCCTTGATGATGACTTGTCATGGGGCTGTGTTGTTTAAAAAAATTAAATCTTTTAATGCAGAATGAGCACAGGGATTTGGCTCATATCAAAAGCCTTGTATTGACAGCAAAGCTCTAGAGAATGGATGGGATGGATCTGTGACAATTTCGGATAGAAAAATATGCTCCAGTTAGTTATCTAGAGTCCCTCTAAGGCCATTGAAAGGAAATAAGTACTTCTGCAATGAGGTTCATTAGAATTACTTTTGATATATGTCTAAGGATGAGATGAATCATATTTTAGAAGTTCCTATTTTTCTGCAGCGCTATCTCATGTAGGTAAGTGTATTATACCCTAGTCAGAGCAGCTCAGAAGTCCATTTCTCTCTGCATTGCTAGCTCAGAAATACAAAACCATACTTTGTTCAGAAGAAACAGTCACTGCTGTAGATTAGTTAGGTGTTACATTATATTGATGGTGAGTTTTTGTATCTCTCCTAATGACTATTTCAGCTATTCCTGCTGGAAGTCCCATTTTTCAAAGGATCTCAATGAGATAGTCAGTAGGGCTTTTCAGTATAGGAAAAACTTAACCACTTCCTCAAGCATCTTGTATGAGCTGTGCTGTTTCTTCTGCATTGAGTGTAGTAGGTTAGAACAGCAGACATTTAAGCCTTCTCACAGGTTTTGCATCATAGCCTACAGTCATATGTATATGTATGTATAGCAATATGGCTTCTTTAATCCAGCATTTTGGGCAGTTAGGTTGCACAGTCAAGGTGGAGCAATGTAGCCCAGAACATCCAAAGGGCAGGAAATTCATCAAGAATGGTATGTAAAAGATACTGTAATATTCAAGTATTCTGGAGATGTAAGAAGATTTCTTAACAGGAATCTACTTAGAAATTAAAACACAGGGTTCTGGGCCTGGACCATGTGGTGTCTGTAGCAGCTGTTGTTGTAGGACCCCAGTGTGCATAACTTGCAAATGAGTATGACCATAATTTACCACTTGTCTGGCAGGTTTGCCATAGAAGTGTACCTTTTAGTTTGACAAAAGGGAAAAGGGCTCCCTAAAATGATCAGTCAGTTTTACTTCACCCATTGTAGGAACATACATCCAGGACTTCCTTGAAATGGCTGAAAAAACTGTAGTATATCCTTCAAGCACTTGCAGTATCTGTTACTATTTAACTTTTCAAAGGCTTTGACATATATAAAGGGTTAATGTATGTCTGCACTGAGATAATTCTTAAAATACATTAAAATGGCAGCCCAGCGCTTGGCTGTGTGATGGCTTTCCTGCGGAACAGTGCCCAGCTCTGGGTGAGTCAGCTCCTACTTCTGGTCACCTGCTGCGTAGAAACCAGTGAGTTTTTCCCTCTTAGCTTCATAACGAAAGGGAGGTCAGAAAGAAAAAAAGACAAAAACTGTTGCCTTCCCCATGTCTTGCAGCCAGCACTGATCCTAGGCTGCAAACTCTGCTGACGTGCAGTGGCCGAGGGCTTGGCTCCCTACCAGCTGAGAGCGGTGTCCATGCAGGAAGGATCATCCTTAACAAAGCCCCTTTCTTTGGATCAGCTTCCTGTGGGGTGCCGGCAGCAGCTTTTGTAGCAGCTGCAAAGAGCCCCTTGAGCAGCCAGCACTGAAAGGCTGCACTCTGCCTGCCCTGGGAGCACCTCATCATGAGGTGGCTCACATACTCAGACTCTTTGGGGAAGAAAAGCTCAACTGCTGGCGGTTTTGAGCTCAAGGAAACAAAAGTTCAGGCAGGGATAGTGGTTGGTGTGGAGGTACTCAGCAGTGGTGTTTTTGTCTCACGTGGCAGAGGTCTAGACAGGATTGTGGTGGGGCCGCGTGGAGATCCAGAGTGCTTTGCTAATGGTACAAACATCAGCACGCGTTCCCACTTTGGAGGTTACAGCCCAAACTTAAAGGCTACACAAATGCCTGATTACAGGGAATCAATATAAGTTATCAGCAATAGAAAACGACACACAGAAACTGTGCTTAATATGCTTAAGCTTTCAAATGGCCTTTGGGTGCAAACCTGCAAAGACACTGCTGGTCTCATAATGCCCCAGAAGGCAGCGCCAGGCTTGCAGCTGCCAGCCGTGGATCATGGGTCTATACCACTGGTAAATGGGATATTAATTCTAAATGTGACAAATGGGTAGATACTGCTCCACTGCTTTACAAGCCAGGTTTTTAATGTCTCTTATTTTCTAAGGTGGCTGTTTCCATGGCTTGTAAGCATTTCATAAACATTTCTGGAATCATTCTCATGATCCCCTTGTGAGGTTGGTAGGTCTCTGCTGCCTGCATTTTGCAGGTGGGCATAAAGGAAGCAAAGAGCAATTACAGTCTCTTCTGTGCAAAGATAGAGTGGTTCATTACTTGCTTTTATTGCCTCTGTCGTTATGGGTCCCTAGGTTCAATTAGAGCCTCCCAGTGCTACTGCAGTACATTAATGACAAAATTACTTGCCTAGGGTTTTTGGGGAAGGAAAAAAGCTGTAAGACACTGCTCAAACTTGGATTTCAGTTTCTAGTCTGGCAGCTCCTTTATGACACCTGAGTCTCTGGTGGACCAGGAAGTCCTCCACCTAAATTGCTGGAACCTCATTAGCTTCTTCTCCTGCACAGAGAGCCAAGCCAGTCCAAGCTGTCATCCAGTGCTGCTGCAGTCCCAGCCCAGCAAGCTTCTTCAAAGGAAGCAGTTGTTTCATGTTGTCCCCCATGAAGAAATGAAAAGGAAAGAGAACCGTGAGGAAGGAAAGCCTGATAAGCTTTCTGGTTTTTTTTCCCCTTCACCATTATTGCCACTGAAAGTCTCCTCACAGCCAGCCTGTGCTAAGAGCCAGCCATTTTGCTGAAAACATCCCAGAGCTAAATATGCCAGCAAAGCTGGGATTCCTCTCTCCTAAATTTATATTTTTGTAGGGTAAATATATACAGCTGAGCTGATTGCTCCCGCGGTCTTAGGGGAGAGAAGTAGATATTTTTAGGCTCAGGTTAATCTCCTCCTAAAATAGGTCAGCTGATGCCTGTAAATAAGGAGATGTTTTATATATACACAGAGAAAATGAGATCGTGAGCCCCTTTGGATCTGGGTCTCCAGGGGGACTGGGAGGGGACAGTTCCCAAAGAGAGGATGTGTGCCTCAGTACTCTAGGAGAGAGCAAGTGGAATGGCAGTGCCCCTGGTCAGCTCGCCTCAGAGAGGCTCCTTGTATCCATCACTGGGGCTGGGCACTTTGTAATGACAGCCTCAGGAGATTTTATCCCCTTCTCTGAAATACAGGGCTGCACTGTGCCCCAGAGCAGAGGTCTATAATCCATCTTTGGAGGTTTAGATCACTGCACCTTTGGCGTAGGGAATAAGTTCTTGTGATTGCAATTTCAAGGTAGTATTAAAGTGTTTGAATAATAATATTTCAGCCTGCTCTTTCTGCATACCTATTGATTACACATTCGCACAGTGTTATTAATGTAGCAGTCCTTCTGAGATTTGTAAATGTCTTCATTAAGGGATAGGATTCAGAAACAGAGGTATATATTTAGCTGTGCAAGTAGTTCCAATCACTCTCAGCTGGTTTCAGGCCATACAGATTTATAAGTAAGGGTGTTTTGAATGGTAAGCTCAGCAGATACACTATGATGGTTGAGTCCCTGATGCCACTTAAGTGGGTGAGAAGAATATCTGTAGATTACAGTGAGGTTACAGTTTCATTCTGTGATGTTACATGTGGCAAAAAGTACCATGTTTGTGAAGGCGCCCTCCACAACAAGATCAATTGGAGTATTTCCTAAAATGCACTCTGCATTTCTCAAAAGAAACTCCAGTGACACTCCTGCAGAGCAGCTCACGTTAGCTTTGCTGTTATTAAGTGGCACCTTGCAAAAGAAGGGGACCACTGCAATTAAGATTAAGCAAAGGTGCTTAATCTTTTTAAAGGTAGTATGCAAAGTGAGTAATGGTATCTGCCACACTTTGGAGGATACTTTTGTTTGCCGTGCAAAAAGTAAATTAAATGTCTTAACATCATCCTCATAACTATGCTGCTTTTCCTAATGCAGCAGCTAATATAAGTGCCTAATATTGTGATGGTAAATTCAAAGTTCATTAAGTGTTAGTACAGCATTCAAACTGGCTGGCTGGTGTGGAATTACCACATGTATGGCCTAGAACGACCAACATAAGGTCAGAAATGTTCCTAGGACATTTAGCATTTAAAATATCATCCTAGCACATCCTACTGTTCTGTTTCTCTAGTTCTCTTACAGTGGATATTTATGTCAGCCATAAAAGGGAAGAAGGATCAGAGGCTGGCACACCAGATTTTGACAAGTTCCATATGAAAAGAAGTTGTGTAGCCACCATTAAATGTGATGTAAAATCAATTCTCAGGTTAGTTCTAGCCTGAGACAGCTGCCACTAAACCTGAAAATAAAGAAAGAGGTTGTGTTAAAACTACCAACTGCAGTGAGAGGAAGAAACAGTAAGAGGCAAAAGAAGGAAGGCATGATGCTCCCTAACATCAGCTCTCAGATGGAAGTAGGAATGCTGGGGAATGACCTGGTGCTGCTGGTGCCTTGGAGCACTGGATGTGTAACATCCCCACAGCACACCCTCTTTAGACACCTCTTTCAGTCAGTGTGTGGCAGGAGTCCCACATCACGAGTGGCAGAGACCAGTTGTCTACACCTACACGTTTGTTTGCTGTTGGCATGCTCCAGGCTGCACCATGGAAAAAAGTTTTCTTTGCTGTTTTTTTCTTCCTCCTTTTCTTAGTAGAGCCTTGAGAACCTGCAATCCCGAGGCACACAGCTCAGTTCAGTGTGCCATGTCTGGGTTTTGCTGCCTATGTGTCAGATTTCACAGCAAGTAGTCACTCCCAGTTGCAATCCCAGAGCCTGGGAAATAGATGCATCCCTCTTATTGCTCCCTCGTGGTATGGGTGAGCATGATGGGGCAAGAAAGAGCTGCTGTCACTGGTGATCGTGATCATTCTTGGGAGACTTTCTGTGTTACTCTGCACAGCTCTGAGCTCAGGGCTCTTCTTAAAGACTGCAACTGTATCCTGTGAAGGCGCTATGCCTGACTGAATTCTTGGGATGACACTGTTCATTAGTATTTGTGTTACATCCATCATCAGTGTGACTGTGATTTAGTGTACCAACTTGAAAACAGTCAATTTATTGTATTAAAGAAGTCAGCAGATTTGCCTATGCTAATTATGAATCCAGCCTCCAAAATCACAGTTGCTTTCCGTTTGGGTTTTTTCCTTTGCTTTATATTTTTGACCTCAAAGTCGGATCACATTTAGACTTTTCTCCCATTAACTGGAACTTCTAAAATTACACAGGACCTTCCACCTGATTTCTTTCTTTGAAAAGCCAAAGAAAATGGCTTTTTCAAAACTATGTGTCTCAAAATGAATTTGACAGCCATCTCCAGTTCTGTATTCACCACCTTGTGGGTACACTCTGTCCATTTCTTTTCCAAGCCAAATTTCTATTCCCACCTTTTTCTGAAGTGACTTGTAAATAATATTCTGAAAGAAAATAATTTTGATCTAACTTAGAGCTTTATTTTTTTTAGCAATGATCAGTAGAGTATATTAGTGTTGCTTAGTAATGAAGTCTCTTGAGACCTGTCTGGCACATTTTTCAGAACATCCTATACTATTCCCTGCAGAATGTGACAACAAGATCAAATAAAACTGTGTCAGGAAAACATATAGAATATCACTTATATTTCCAAATTTTATTTTTATTTTAATTTCAGGAAGGACAGGAATGAACATTTCAGTATGACTGGACTTCCTACTGCCTATTTAACAGCCAGTGGTGTCCTATAATTTTTCATGAATATGTTCATGAGTTTCATCAGTTGTCATGTATAATTTCCTCCTTGAATGTCCTCTATTGTCACAATGATACTATGTCATTCCAAAAATGTTTCCTTCTGGGCATTTAATTTTTACTCACATCTGGAACCATTCTGAGTGCATGGCAGAATGTCCTCTATTGTCACAATGATACTATGTCATTCCAAAAATGTTTTCTTCTGGGCATTTAATTTTTACTCATTTAATCTGGAACCATTCTGAGTGCATGGCCAATCTGAGCTTCCCAGTGCAAGAAGAATAGAGACTTTGTGGAGAGAATCCTGTGCAGGACTACAGCAATTATTGAAAGGCTAGGGCATCTTTGCTGTGGGGGGAGACTGAGATCTTGAACTGTTCAGTATGGAGAAGGGAAGGCTCAGAGGGTCCTAGTACATCTGTATAAACTGCAGGGACTGGGGAATGAGAGATGAAGAAGAGGGAACTGGGTGTTGCTCAGTAGTACCCACTGGCAGAATAAGGGTCAGTGGTAATTAAAAAACATTACATTTCATCTAAACAGAAGAAAACATACTTTTACTGTGGGAGTGGCTGAACACTGGAACAGGGTGTAGAGAGAGATTGGCAGTTGGCTACAGAGATTTGAATATCGTGGAGATATTAAAAACCTGACTGGACATGGTGCTGGAAAAAATGCTTTTGGTGTCCCTGCTTGAGCAGGGTGTGGGACCATATGATTACCAGAGGTATCCACCAGTCCCTGCTGTCCTGTGACTCTGTGTTACACGAATTTGTTGTCCCGTCTATTTGTACACATTACACTTCTTGTCTGTGATGTATTCAAAATCATGCATGCTGTTTATCTGTATGCTGTAAACTCATGCCAGTTTAAATTACCAGTATTAATTTTAATGATTTCAGGCACCTAAAGTAATTCCCATAACCCTAAAATTCTTGCAAGAACATCAGAATTCATCACACTATGGCAAAGTCTTTATTTTAGGCTCTTAATCATTTAATAAGTGAATATATTTCTCTTAGTATTTGTATTCCTATTTTACATTAAAATTTATTTTTATAAAAAGCTATTTCCCCCAAGACCTAGACCATGCATATTAGTACCATGTCTTGTTATTGTTATTTTTAAAAGTATATTTTTACTAGATTTGTTTTCCATTTGCTCTTCCTATAGAATTATCTAATTTGTACATCGAGTCATTCTTATAAAGTCATTTTAATGGGAAATTCCAATTATGGAGCTCAAATCTGGCCTGAGTCACATAGGCACAACTGTTGACAGATGCTTTGTAATGGGCTACAAAGTATTTGTGCACAAACCACAAGAAATCCAGCCTGACTCTTAGAATTCAAGCTGGTACACGATGGCTTAGTAGCAGCGCTGTTTTGTAGCCTGCAGGAGTCTGGGAGACTGTAAATCTGGATCACTAGTGAGTTATATAACAGCCTCTAAGTGAGTCAAATACATTAATGGTTAGATAAGATAGATATTTGTATGTGAATTCAGATTGTAATTAGAGTTTCTAAAAAAGCTGAAAATTTATGCACATCTTCCCCAATCAACAGGCTTTGGCAGGGATTAGCAATACTCCCAAGATTAGGCAGTCTGACAATCCTTGTGGCATGTACTGAAAGTCACGATAATGAAGGCTTAGAATGTAACTGCACAATTGGAATGAATAAAATAGAAAACAAATCAGAAGTCATCTTTTTACAATATCTCTTTAAGTTAATTCAGCATCCAACTAGCACAATTCTGAAAGTTCCAGCCATGGCTTATGGATAAATGGTCTTTAATTGTGGAACGTACCTCAAACATGCTGGGTGGGCATCCAAACATGCTGCACAGGCTGCCTTAACTTAACGATGCAGGCACTGCTTTATGTTTCCTATGAGACCTGTCAAAGGATTTAGGGAGTGTTTTGGAGAGGGATTCTTTGTTTCTCAATTATTTTATGCCCTATAATGCAGGAATGAAAACTTATTAGTAGATATCAGTAGTGATTTTTTTTCTCAGGAATTGCAGCTTTAAAAAGTCAGTCCTAGAAATATGTCTGGGTCACATAGACTCAAAGTTTGGAGATGCCAAGAAATACTCTTCCCCACCGCCACTTTTTTTTTTTTTCCCCTCCTGGAGTTTCTTTCAAATATGGAGGAGAGAGAAAAGCAAGAAGGAGAGTGTCTGTCAGAAGCCATCACTACCCTGTGTTGGGGGCACTGGCAGGAGAAAACTCCCTGCTTGTGAGTTGCTTTTTGAATGGAAGGGAGAATTCTGCACTGCTCACACTGTTTCATTTGCAAATGAAAACAGGGCTATCCTCAATGCCGAGGCAAATGCCTGGGATCCTCCAGATCTTACCCACTTACTGTTGTGCTTTGCTAGACTTTTTCTTAATGTAATTCCACTCTGGTTGTGGTCTCTCCCCTGCCCACTGTTCACTGGCATAAGACCATGTCTGGCTTTCCTTGCCAGCCATACAGGAGCAGGGAAAGTGTGGGAGAAGAGCAAGGGACACCTTTACCGTTTTTATATTGTGTGGTGTATGTTGGATGCTAGAATGTAGAAAAACAGATCTGCTTGTCAATAAATATATGAGAGAAGATATTATTTCTTTCATCATTCTGGTAGGTGATAAGCCTGCAGTCATTTATCAACTGTCCAGTAGAAATAAATGTCTGTTGTCATTTTCTCACATTTAATAACATTATACTTGTTTGTAATTTTAGCTGTTCATCTGAACTGCAACCTTTTTTTTTCTTTTCTTTTTCAAAGAAGTGAGCATAGAAGAGAAAGGATACTTTAATGAGACTTCCTCCTTTCTTTGACAAGAGAACAAAATTACTGTAAAGAACACAAGATTAATTAGTTGGATTCAGAAATCCAGAAGATATGCCCTTGCTTAAAGTAGAATAAACACCAAGCAGTCTCACTTGGATTTGCAGTGGCTTTGAAGTTGAGTTTGCTTTTGCAAAACTACCAGCATCATCTTCTCAGCTTGCTATTCCAGAGCTGCAGCTACATTTTCCTATCATCCTCTTGGAGACATACCCACCCTGTGTGTAACATAAAGGAGATTATATATTTCCATATTTCCTTTTGTTGGTACACTTTTCTCATATCTAAACAGCAAGACCTGAAGTTGTTCAGTGCTCCAGCAAGCAAGGCTAGTAAGCAACCTACAGGAAACTTTGCTTAAGTGGAAGAGTGTCTTTACAAAATTTGGTATGACAGTGAATAATACTGTGTCTCCATTAGTACTTCTACCCCGACAGCAAAATAACATCATTCTCTACTTCACCCACAGTTTCAGCTTTCAATATGACCATGCCTGATTGTACTGCAGGGGTTATCAGCTGCAGAGCTGGAGCTTCTGGTTGTCAGGTGTGGGATAATTGGAGTTTGAGGATTCTGTGAAGATATGGCATAACATTTGCAGGAGGAAGACAGCTACCTGCTAAAAGTACACAGGCTTATCCCTCTGGAGGTTTATCTAGATGACCAGAAAAGAGATGGTCAGTTGCCACACCAAGGAGCAGGGGGTGGCTTTTTCCTGTCAGAATTTGATGTGTAGTAAGGAAAGTTGGCACAAAGTCAAAAATCTTATATTAGAGCTTCTTAAAACACAAACCATGTTTTATTATATTTGCATGGAAGATAGATGATCATCTAATATATATGCTCCATCACAACAGAATATATCTAGGTTGGGGTAAATTCATGCTATTCCTAATGTGACAGACTTCTCCTGAGGAGGTAAAATCACTGCAGGTTGGTAAATGCTCTCACTTCCCACCAACTGGCCTGGGATTGGCACTCCCCTTCCCTGACATGGTTTCAAAAGAAAACTGCCTCATGAAGTAATGGTTAGGCATACCTGTGGGATCTTGAGTTTTGGCACGTTGTGGCCTCTCTCTGTGTTTCAGGTATTTTACAAGAGGAGCTGTTGGACTCCTGCAGCATAGGAGCCCCCAACTCTGTTCCACTGCACATGTTTAGCACCCAGTAAAAGTTGCAGTTCACAGCAGAGGTGTTGAATTATTTTTGGACTCCCCTGCCCCACAGGCCAGGCAGAGGAGAGAACCAAAGCATCTGAATTCTTGTTAAAACTTACAGGCCTAAATTCCTGTGTGATTGCAATTTCAGTGAATTTGGTTACAGTACTCGCATTGGGAAGCATCTAGTCAGGATGAATTAATGTATATCATCATGAGAAAACAAGGAAAAACCCAATTATCCTGGTTGTTGGGATCATCAGAGACAGAGAAGTGCTGAGTTGGGATACATCTAGATCATCCCAGAAAAAAAAAAAAAAAGAAAAAAAAGTCCAGTGCTGTTGTTAGGAACTTATTTTTTTTGCATAGGAAGTAACAACATAGGTAAAAATCAAATTTTCTGACAATCCCAAATCTACCTAAACATATCCTACATTCCCTGGGCAGCCCATGAACAACATATACCATATACCATTTTAGAAATGGAGGATTTTCTGCGTTACTTCTTTTAAATGGACCCATTTCCTCCCACTTGTCTTCTCCAGATCCGGCTATGAAATTATTTACAGTACATTGTGAACTTGTAATCATCTTAGAGATAGTAAAGTATATCAGCTCTAAAGGGAAGGTGAAATTCCATGACTTTTTGTGATGCAAATATTTTGAAATAGGGAAGACATTCCTTCTTAGCCTTTCAAAGTAGATTACGACATGTAATTACAGTAATTTTACTGCAGAACTACAAATACAAGCATAAGGAAGGCAGGTGGGCAGTCCTGCATGGCTAACAAAGGATGAAAAATTTGTAGATTCTCAACTTCCAAACCTAGGATCAGCTCCAGCCCTGGATATAGCAGCAACTGTCAGATAAGTGACAAAAAATTATTTCAAATTATCAATGTCTTCCAAATGACAGTAGTTCATAATTTATTTTTTTTTTCTTCAGAAGGTTATCTACTGTATAATTACTCGTCTTCCACACAATTAGAAAATTCTGCCCTGCTCTTCATCTGAATCTGCCTGGAACCATCTTTCAGGCACCTTTTGTGATTAGTCCAAGAGATTCACCCTGGTTTCAGGTTTCTGTATGCAAGTGTCTATACTCAGAGCTTGAGCTACATCTCAGCTTTTTGTCAGTGAGCTGAATAAGCTGAGCTGCTTGAGTTTCAAATCATGACTTATTTTCCAGTCCATGGAGGTACTTGTAACCTTCTTTTGACCTCTCTCCCCTTCTCTGTCTTCATCATTTCTATAACTTTTCTGTGGTGTGGATGAAGAGCCATAAACAGTCAGGACAAAGGTGTATTGAGCCCTGCCTCCCACATCCGACACAGTAACATTGATAAAAGTGCAAAGAAGGTGCTGCTTTCTTCCCTGCTACCTGGTCGAGCATTCAAGTGAAGTTCATTGTGCTACACATGTGCTCTTAGCCTGAACTGGGATTGCTTCCCATTTTCTGCTGGACATTCCTGGTTTTATGGATCCAGGGATCACCTTACCATATTTCTTGCCCTTGCAGTGCCTCAGAAGCTCACATTGACTCACTGCCTATGACCCAATGCCTGTGAATTTTTTTGTAAGTCCTTCATGGAGCTGCACCTTTCCAATACAGCTCAACTGCAAACAAAACACGCAGTCTGATGGAGTGAGTACACGTCCTTCAACCTAGCCTGTTGTCCTTGATTCTCAAGTCCTGTTCTGGAAAGCCACCATGTGGCTTTCCATCCTGAACGAGGATGTCAGGTTTTTTTCCAGAAAGAAACATTCTGCACTCACATATTCCAAGTTCAAAAATGAAGAAGATGAGATATTAATATTTGACTTCAGACCACTTCCAAGCCTACCTGCTTCTCACCTTCCATTTGGAGAGTAAGCCTTGCCTGATTTCCAGAGATTTTAGTACAATGTACTGTAGCCTACTGTAACATGCTTGCAGGAATATGACCTGAAAGCTTTTAATGCTGGAGGAGTTCTAAAAAGTGTGAAAGCTACTTATAGCAAATAAAATATAATAAAATATAGAGTTGTCTCCTGGGGTTTTTGAGACCATCTGCAGAGAACGCCTGAAATGTAAACCCACCATTGACTGTCTGTAAAAGAAAACTGAGATTTCCTTATAATACTATAATCACTCTGCATTACAAGTTATAACAGCATTACAGAGGAAAGAATGAGCTGATGTAAAAGAAAACTGAGATTTCCTTATAATACTATGATCACTCTGGGTGTTGGAGCATTACAAGTTATAACAGCATTACAGAAGAAGGAATGAGCTGGCAGTACTGCATCCACATTTAAATCCTAGGACTTCTAAATGAACATGAGAGAAGCCACATACAGATCTGCAGTTGTGCAGGTGTTTTCATACTACCACCCATTCTGCTATGCACAAACAGCTACTCTGTTCTCACAGCTCCCTGCCCCATTCCTGCTCTCCATGCATTCTCACCTCTGCATCCTGTGTCTGCTCTTTAGCATCGCAGGCACAGGCAGGTGTGTTCCAGTTTCCTTTACCCACTTGCAAGACCTATGCCCTCACCCACACGTGTGTATTCCAGTCAGTGCATACACACCAGACCCTGCACTTGCACATGGCATGAATTAGAATTCTATCCTGGAAACAGGGCAAGACATGGAGGGTCCCTGTTTTCCTGGCATTCAAGGTGTCTGAGTCCTTTTGAGGGGGAACTTCAGCAAAATACCTTTTGCAGCTTGCTGGGGTTTAGGAACTACCAGTGAGGTGAGTATAGGTCTGAGCTGCTCTTTCCCAATTTGAGTGGTTGTGATGGATTATATTTATACCTCCACTGTTTCAGCCTTTCACAAACCATCCCACACATCTCTTATATTAGAAGGCTTCAACCTAATATTTTTTGAGCTGGGCATATGGGACCATGATTATATAATCTTTATTTGTTTTTTCCATTCACTCTCACTCCTCCATTCTTCTCTCTCCTTGTCATTATCATTTAAATATCCACTAAAATATTACACACTGGTTTTTACTCCTTACTGTCTTCCCCCCCCCACCTTGTTGGCAGATGCTTACCCCAATTCTGAAGTGATCTATGTGTGGACTAACAGCACCACAACATCTGTGGTGGTGGCTGAAGATGGCTCACGACTTAACCAGTACCACCTGATGGGACAAACCGTGGGCACGGAAAACATCAGTACCAGTACAGGTAGGGGGAATATTTCCATCCCACGGTTGCTAATGGCTGGGGCGGGACGGGACACTCATAGGCTCTGGTTACTTTGCAGTGAGGCTAGGGAAGCACCTGTGGGATGTGGAGTGCTAGGGAGATCCTGTGAAGGTTCATGGCCGCTTAGCAGGGACCCACGGTTGCTGATGGCTGGGGCGGGACGGGACACTCACAGGCTCTGGTTACTTTGCAGTGAGGCTAGGGAAGCACCTGTGGGATGTGGAGTGCTAGGGAGATCCTAGCAGGTTCATGGCCACTTAGCAGGGATATTTAAACACTGAGAGGGTTAAATGCTGGCTCTTAGGTACATTGCTGAAGATACATCCAGGCTCCTGGTACTGACAGGAGTGCCTGAGAAGCCTCACGCAGTTCCTTGGCAATTGCCCTCGCTGTGGCTGCCAGCGCTGCTGCTGGCTTATTTCCCCGTGGGAGGAACCACGCTGGGATGCAAACGCCACCCACGCATTTGATCCGTTTCAATCATCGCTTTAAAATGATTGCTTGATGGACCCGCGTCAGGGGAAGGGAATGGGGGGCCGGGGGGGGACTGTGGCACAGCATGGCTCTGTGGCGTGTCCGGGGACCACGTGGCCGGAGAGGACGCGCAAACCCCGAGGATCCCCATTCCCTCTCGGGCTGGAAGCAGAGGCGCCAGATGTGGCGGCATTAGGGAGGCAAAGAAGCTTTAATGCCAGGCCGGGCATCCACGTGAGCCGTGCCCCCCTGCTTCTCCAGGCTCCCACGCAAGGGCAGCCCTGGGTGTGCATTGGTGGGGGGGACTCCCGGGGGGTCGAGGCTGGGACAAGGGATCACATGCGCTCAGTGGGACCGGGGCTCCACCAGCTTACACAATGCACTCGCCTGGAGAGCATTAGTGGCATCCAGCGAAGGGAGGGGGAAGTGGTGGAAATTAAATAGCCTGCCGTGAAGAAAAGGGGGATTTCCACTGCTGGTGGTTGCAAGGGGCTTGGGTTGAGGAAAGCGGCAGCCTGTGGTGACATGCCTGGGGCAATTCCTGCAGGCAAAGCACAACAGATACACCGTGTCCCTGGTGAAAAATGATGGGCAGAGTTGTAGAGGACAAAGTATAGATTAAATTAGGAACCTTTACCACCTGTAGGAAATTTAGGAGACATGAAAACAGGTACATATATATATGTACACTTGCACACAAAGTTAGTTGGACCGAAACGTAAAGATACATAAAACTTTGTGCTCCAACTGGCAAATAAAGAGGGGACACCTGAGCTTGCTGCTTGTGCTCCAGAAAGGACACAAAGTGAGGGAAGGCTTGTCTTGGGCAGCCACTAAATTTGACTGCCATCTGCATCCTATAGACATTCACCCCTTCCCTTGCCCATTTCAGGAGACACAAAACTGGTGCTAAAGCAAAGATCCATAAAGTCAAGAGAAACATATAAACAGAGTATTCACTTTTGCAGAAAAAAAATGAGTACGCTATCTCCCATAAAAGAATAGACACTTTTTTCCTTACCAGTTCACCATCATAGCTGCGTTGTTTTCTGCAATGAATGGCAGCTCCCCTCTCGCCTTCATTGTTGTCAAGAAAAAGATCCAAAGGATGTATTGGAGCATCTCCTACAACCTCGTCCTGCTCCTTAGAGCAAGAAAACCATGCAGCCCAGGCAGTGAGTCCTCCAGCGTGTCAGCTCCAGGTCACTTCCAGTTTGCCGCTTTGCCTGTGAAAGCTCCTTGTACTCCTCAGCCCAAGGAAACACTCCAGACAAATCCCAAAGTTTCCGCACAGTAAACACCTCCCTCACGTATTTAAGATTTATAATAAATGCTGTGTTTCCAACGTCAAGATTTTATATTAATGTCCTGGGTTAC
Source organism: Passer montanus (assembly GCF_014805655.1). NCBI lineage: Eukaryota > Metazoa > Chordata > Aves > Passeriformes > Passeridae > Passer > Passer montanus. The sequence goes on along the minus strand of NW_024370595.1, from coordinate 5,146,065 downwards.
ATCTGGGCTGGCTGGATTCTGATTGCAGGGTGGATCACACAGAGCAGGACACAGATTGTAACCGGGGATTAGCAAAATACAAAAATCCGATTTTGCACAGGGAAAGCATCAGTCAACGATGGATTTTCTGGAGTTCATCAAGCTCGTAGGAGGCCAGTAATCGGCATTACTTACGAATGGCCATCGAAGGCATTTCTTCCTTCTATTGAATTGTTGAACGTGAAAAAGAAAAACCAAATAGCTATTGCATAATCCAAGTGCTTGGATCTTTTGTGGCTTTTATGACACACAAGTCAAACTACACAGCCCTTGCAGTTGCATAGACAAAATGTTTGTGTATGTCATAGGTCATATATTCCCTTCTTTCTAGCAGACTTTTTTTAAAATAGAAGTTCCAGACCTGTACTGGTTCCTTGGGATTCTGCTGATTTGTAGGCAAGCTGCCTTTTGGCTGGCTTCTCAGAAAAAAAATACCCTGGCATTCCTAATTCTCCAACCGTCTTGAAACTTGGAACATTTTAGCCATGGCACAGAAAACAGCTCTGTCATGTGCCACCTGTTTTTTTTTGTTGTGTTTTTTTTTTTTTTGGGGTTTTTTTTTGTTTTTTTTTTTTTTTTTTTGTTTTTTGGTTTTTTTTTTTTTTTTTTTTTCGGGTTTTTTTTTTTTTCTGTTTGGTTTTTTGATGGTTTTTTGTGTTTTTTTTTTTTTTTTTTTGCTGTTTGGTTTTTTGATGTTTTTTTGTGCTAACATCCCCAAATGTTACTCACCTGAAAGAAAGACATTTTTCTACTCACTCTGCTTCTAACAGAGCCAACATCTGTTATGTCCTGGTGGTAAAAGTGCTGAAACAATCAGATATGAGATTTCAGTCCAAGTGGATCTTGTTGCTTTCCACAAATGTTTGCCCAGTTATGTTCCCCATACCCAGAATCTCTCATAGCTAACTTAGGATCTGCAGTGGCACAAAACAAAACATAAACCCACTCTTTTGTATACTGCCAGCTGGAGCCTGAGCTCTGCAATATCCAAAGCTGAAATGATAAAAGAATCATTCAGCTCTTCATTTTGAACCAAATAATTCTTATTTTTTACTTGAGATGAATATTTCTTTTGTATCACTATAAAAGGGAACATGCATTTTTTATGAGCCAAAATATTCTGGATGTCAGCATAGTCAGGAAGGTGTGTAATGTACCTAATGTCAGGATCTTGCCAGAACAGCCATTGATAGAACTGAGTCCAGGTATATCCAGTAAACAAACAAGCCTGGGGGCTGGTCTACCCTCCTTAAAGTATCAACTGAATCTCAGCATAATGGCAATGGAATAATGTGTGTAAGATCCTGAAAAATCTGTAAGCGTGATCTCCAGAACTCCATCAACTATATACAAAAAAAAAAAAATAAAAATACTGTAGCAGCTTTTAAAGCATAACAAAGTCCTTAAGAGCAGCAGCACAGTTGCACAGCTTCACGAAGTGCAGCCATTTCTGCTCTAGGGCTTTTCATTAGCACTAGATTTGTTTTTGTTTACTAACAATAATTTGTTTTCTGCAGTGATGAGTGGACCCCATCAGGAACAGGATTCTCTTTTAAGTGCTACATAAACCTCTAACAAAAATTAGCTCTTGCTCAAGAAAGCTTATGGTCTAAGGATAAACAGTGGCCTTACAAAAGTAAAAGGGAGCTTTGCTGCTCCAACAGAGCCAGTATCTTGTTCTATAAACAAAAGGCCAACTCAGGCAGCTTTTAGCTTTACTTTAAGCAGCAGTCCCAGGGCATTAAAAAACAAGCTGTGGGGTTTTCTTAAGCCCTAAGTCTACTGAAGGAAGTATTCCTGGTATAGACATCTCTGAAAAGGACAGCATGGGAAATCAAAGAATTTATCAGCTGGGAGAAAAGCAAGTACAAAATCAAGGTGCTGTGATTATTTCTGTGGAGACAAGGGTTTTGATAGGTTAAAGAAAATGGTAAGGTAAAAATCAGCTGTGGAGGGCCATCAGTGTGTAGGCACTCATTTTCTGTGTTTTAAAAATGAAAAAAAGAGGGTCCTGTTGCTCCTCCGAAGCTGTGTAGATTTTTTTTTATTCCAGCTCTGAGAGCATACTGTCAAAATCGATAATGCACATTGTCACTCTGTAGTGAGCAAGCAGGGAAACTGTGACTCAAACACATCCCAGTGCAGTAGCAACTGAGAAACAGTCTCTCTTCCTGAGATTACTGAGGCAGGCAGACCCTGCTGCAAATACTCCTTAATAAAGAGCAAGTGGGCTTCCTCCTGAGACTATTGCATGTTCAGCCTCCCTGGTTCAAAATTACACTAAATGGAAGAGAATTAGGCTTTTCTTTGCAGGGGTTTCCTTCCCAGTTTCACAGGATTCCATGTCCATTTCCACATCACTCTTCAGGGAACCGTTTCACCAGAAAATCAGACCCCAGAGAAAGACATAAAGATTGAGGCAGGATGTCAGTTAGGTATTTCTGTGTTATTTCACTTCCTGTCTAAAATCCTCAGCATGAATGAGGTCTGTAAACTTGATGCAGAATAGCAGAGCTCCTGTAGCATAGTGTATGTGTGCAGCTATACCTGCAAAAACCCTTTCAGTGTAAACCTGTTCTCTGCTAATTAGCCATATTGTCAGTTAGAAGTAATCTGCCAAATCTAATAGCTTAGTAATGCTGGCAACAGCTCAACTCAGGCTGTTCACTCAAGGCAGAATCAGTCTATTGGATATTTTCCTTCTGTAGAGACTAACAGTCAAATCTCGCAACAGAGATTATAGCTATAATTGTTCTTGAAGGACAATATATATTTCAAAACAGGCATTTCTCTGATTCATCAGTAACCAACTGAATAATGTGTGCTTTTAAATTTCTTTTATATCAGTGAAGAACTTTTAGGGCTTGAAGGGACGGATTGCTTTTTATTTTGTTTTTACTGTTATTATTTCGAGGTAAATAGTGGCATGCTTTTGCTAGCAAGATTTTGGATTTGGGGAGCAATTACCATCGTGAATAAACTTCAGTAATAACAACTACATGGTTTTCCAGAAATACTAGGAAAGAACCAGGGAGCAGTTGCCACCAGGAATAGCCCTCATAGTAACAACTATATGGTTTTCCAGGAACAATCTGAAAGAACTGGTTAAGGTTTGAATTTTTCTGAAACATTAGGGAAGGTAACAGCTGGTCTGTTGATTTTTGAGTGCATTTATTTAGGCTTTTATTGAAATTCAGAGGAGCCGATAAATGGCATATTAAGGCAATGCTGTGAATTTGGCATATGAAAAAGAAATGGAATTTAGCACTGCTGTGGCAGCTTTTAGGGAACTCTGCATGCAGGCAGTACAATATTCATTGCACAGGTGAACAAGACAGGACACAATATCTATCCAGAAACAGCTAATCTTTTGTAGGGCTAAAGTGCACCAAATTCTAGGAACACTTCATGCATTAGAGAGACCTTTTATTTCTGGACCAGTAATCTGAAGGGTTTGGGTACTCAGATTAATAAGACATCCCAGGATCCATATGCAAAGTGGCAGTTCTCGCAGAAGATGCTGGCAATCCCTAAAATGTGGTGCAGAAGGAGTGTCTGGACCCATTTTCATAATTGAAAACAAACTGATGGCTTGGCCATAACACTTTAGCTAATGAGGTTGCTAAACCTGCTGCTAAATCAGGTTTCAGAGAGTTGAGGGCCTTAATTGTTACTATGCTACAAGAGTTTGTAGGACTGAGTCAAAACCAGACAGTGTTGGCAGTGCCACCAAACCAGCTTTTTAATGTTGTTGTGAACATCACAACATTCCAGGTGCATAGGAGGACTGCAGTTTTTCAGTGTAGTAGGAACAGCAGTCATTGTCTTCTGCTTTGGAGAATGAATGTGAAGACTGTGAGGATCTAGCAGCACCTCTGTCTCAAGTCTTGGTTTCCCACAGTGCAGAAATCCAGACATTTTTAATGAAATTAAGAATGGCTGAGTGATATCCTCAAATGGAGGGATGGAACTGGCCTAGTTCAGTCCCCAAATCAGTAAACCTTTCTTATTTTACTCAATGCACATTTTTCTTCTTCTAGGTGAATATACCATTATGACAGCCCATTTTCATCTGAAAAGAAAAATTGGTTATTTTGTCATCCAAACATACCTTCCTTGCATTATGACTGTGATCTTATCGCAAGTGTCGTTTTGGCTAAACAGAGAATCTGTCCCTGCTAGAACTGTCTTTGGTGAGTATCCCACTTTCTCTAGGACACAGACAGCATCTTTGTGGCTTGTGAAAGTGATTTGCTGTAATAAAACCACAGTTCACTACTGTTAATTTCTGCTTCAGATGTTGTAAATGTTTTCTCATTCTCTTCCAGTTTAAACTCAAAATCAATTTAAAGCCTTGTCTGGGCTGTTTTTGTAAAGTTATGACGGAAATTGGTCAATCAGTTATGTGAAAATTAAGGACAGAAGATCAGATTAGTGTGACTTGTGTTGGGTTTGTTTTAATTTCGGTGGATGCTGGATGGTTTAGAAAAAAAGACATACAGATTATCACATATAATGTATACCCTAGCTAAGCATTTGAAGCAGATATCACTTCAAGACATTTTATTTATCTTTGTTGTAGGATTTTTATCTGAGAAAACCATGTAGATGTTAATTAGTGACAATTATCTCTATTACCATCAAACAAATTAATATGACTTTGCATTTAGAAATTGTATATTTACTGAAGAAATTGTTATGGAAAAAACCTTTGGGGTGTCATTAAATTACTTGCTTTATTCCTAGAAGGCTACAGAAAATAAGCACTTTTTCAAATTAAGGTTGATGAAATACAAGATTTTTACTATATGAAAAACAAGGGGAGTGAAAACAGATTATTAAGTAAAACTTTGTTCAGATATTTGAAAGGAGTCAGTCTTCTGTACCAGCCTCCTGAAGTTAGTTGGCAGCTTTGTTCAAAAATCAGCTCAGCAAGTTGTATGGAGAGAATACAGATAGTAACATCACTTTGCTGACTTACTCTAGGTTTACAAAGATGTAACTGAGAGTTGAGTTTTTTGATCTTGGGGTAATCTTCCCACAGATGAAAGCATTGGCTGTTTGTCGTTTACTATCATATGGGAAAGGAGGAGCTACAGTCAAGGAAAGCAGTAACAGTCAACAATTTTAAACATGCAATCTCTGTATAAGAAAACAAAATAAGTAATCCCACTTCATTCTGACAGTTATAAACCCTTGGCTTGTGTTACCCTAAAAATCTTTATTTAACCACACTATGGCTAGAACTAACCAGAATTCCACAGAACAAAACATCTGAGGGTGAAGGCTTTCATTTTATCTTATTCTTTCAAACCATAATATGCAAACACTGATTGATTTCATATAGCCTTCTTAGATATCCTGCTGAACTAGGACCTGCTTGTAACTCATCTGGGATCCCATAAGTGTTAGCAAACTGATCTCCGACTCTTATTTTTTTTGTTTGCAGGAGTAACAACAGTCCTCACCATGACCACCTTAAGTATCAGTGCCCGTAACTCTTTGCCGAAAGTGGCCTATGCTACTGCAATGGACTGGTTTATAGCTGTTTGCTATGCCTTTGTATTTTCCGCATTGATTGAATTTGCAACAGTCAACTATTTCACCAAGAGGAGTTGGGCATGGGATGGCAAAAAAGCCCAGGAAGCTGCAAAAATCAAGGTGCTTAACCCACATTTTTTAAATACCTAAAATAAAAAGCAGGTATTCAGTATAGTTTAAATAACTGAACGGTCAATTTTCAGCTTCTTTGTAAAAAAGATATTTAATTACCTCATGACATACATTTACTTTCCTGTAGAGGAAAATTTGTAAGGAAACATGGTGCCTTCCCTTCACAGAGACAGACTACCAGTCTCTATCATCTGTATGAAGAGGAGTGCTTACAGAAGCATGTTGGGCATTGAGTACACAGGACACGGGATTTCAGTGATCAGACTTCTGATAATAGCGGGCATGCACCATGAAACATGTCTCTGCAGAGCAGTCCCTGTATGCTCTCCTAAAGAAATAACAACTCTCACACTGAGCTCCATGAGTCGGGGTTCTACCACAGTAAAAAAAGGAACCAAAGACTGGTTCTGTGAAAACACAAACTTTTGAGTTTCATGCTGAAATGAAAATTTTGGGATAGGACTGACTCTTAGTAAATCAACTCCTAGAGAGCTCATACCCACAGGCATCCCAAAAGAGCCTACAAAGTGGCCAATGAGCCCTTCCCTACACCCTTTGCAGCAGCTGGGGAAATGACGTTCACATGTTGTCCATGGGGCAGCGCCCTCTTCAGATGCCAGACTACCTCTCACTGACAAAAGAAGCTTCTAATGCACATGCCAGGTGGGATGTGGGTGCAGCCAGTGTGTCTCAGCTTTCTCCCATCAGGGGAAGTCACACTTGAGTAAGGGCTACAAAATCAAGCCAAAACCATCGGTTTGATAGTTGAAGTCAGAATAGCCAACAGGCATTAATGGGCATGCTTGATTATGGTGCTCAGTTTTTTGGGTCAGCCCCTTGAGAATGTTTCCACTTTCTGCTCTTGTGGTGTAACATTTTGTTCTTTATGCTGCAGAAAAAAGAGCGCAACTTGCTGGGAAATAAACCAACTAATACCTACAGCACCGGGAAGATGACTCCTGCACCAAACATGCCAAAGGACTCAGCCCCAGCTGTCATCTCAAACACTACAACTGCTCCAGTGAAGCCTGCAGAAGAAAAGCCTGCTGAAAGCAAAAAGACTTACAACAGCATCAGTAAGATTGACAAAATGTCCCGGATAATTTTTCCAGTGCTGTTTGGAACTTTTAACTTAGTTTACTGGGCCACATATTTGAATAGGGAGCCTGTTATTAAAGGTGCCAATTCTCCAAAATAAACTGAAGTACTCTGGAGCCACATGTGAGCCATACTTACAAAGCAGATGCTACCAAGGAAAATTTGAGATCCAGATGACTTTCTACGTTTGGGCAATATTCTTCAGGAAGTTTTTTGCATGTTTAATAATATGTACAAATAATATTGCCTTGATTGTTTCTACATGTAACCTCAGATGTTTTGGAGACGATTATATTACTTACAGCAACGGATCTTTATAAAAGATCAGAAGACATTGAACATGGCTTCTTTGCTGCTGAGTATCTTGCATTGATAGTTTACAAATAAAATAAGTTATATTTTTTAACTGTTCAAGTGTACTACATATCGTGGTTTTTATACTTCAGATGTACAGTCATACAAATATGGGCTTAACCTATGTTTTACAGAAGAGCTCCACTATTGTCATCTGATAAGTTACTGAGTAACGCCAGTTGTAAATGTGCCAAATTATTAAGTGTAGGGCTATGTTTGAGCACCTTTACCAGTTACAGGTAGTGCATTACTCCATAGACAAAACTGCTCAGCCCAATTTTCATTGGAGGTTTAATACAATGCAGTAAATCCTAATGGGACTATGATGGTTTTCACTGCTTGAGACTCTAGTTTGCAGTGAAATAACACAGGGAGCGGGATGCTACTTATGTAAATAAAGATGGTGGAATCTTGCCCTTAAATGAAAATACAAAGTTTGTTTGGATTTCGCATTCCAAAGAATTCTCTCTAATGATTCTCAGTATTTATTCCAAAAATTAAGAATTATATTGCATGAAATTAATATAGATTAGGAATATATTTGTGCAAATAAAACTTCTAACAGCACTAGACATTTTTATCAGGGTAAAGTAAATTATGTTTGGACATTTTTCCAAGAAGAAGACTGTGTTTTATTAGCAGAGATAATCAGAAAAGAATTACAGTAATTCTGCAATAATTATTACTTGTTTCCCTCTGCAAAAATCAATCAGCTAACACTAGAAAATGTGATCAGATAAAAAGATGTGCTTCATGACAGCAAGGTGTTTCAGTGACAATATTGACAGAAAGGTCTTTGTACTGTCCATCTGAAACTTTTCTATAAAACGCCTTGCTGCTGACAATGTGTTTTGCTTTCACAATGAATGAGAAAATGCAGTCTGAGTTTTCAGCTCTTTCCTCCTTGGCATCCTTTAATTGTTCCAGAAGCTTTTGTAATTAAATCTTAATGTTTAAATAAAAAATGCATTCAACATTTGATTGCAAAATGTCATTCTTATGCTGGTTGTCCTTTTAGAAAGACCAAAGAGCACACCACAGAAGCTGAGGAATTAACTGGAAGGCACACATGCACACACTCATTCTCGTGTGCATGCATGACATCTCCTCCCTGTTGCCCAGAAAGGGACATGCCTTGAGTGAACACAGTGAATCGAGTTGTTGCAGAATTAGGTGCTATCCTGTTGTGAAGCAACAATCCCATGATCTTTTGGGGACAGAGGGAAAGTTCATGCAGTGAAGTGAGGGTCTGATCTGGGTTGTTTTGTGTCTTCTCTTCAATCCTTTCATTTCTAAAAATTGCCAAGAAAAAATCTCAAACGTCTATTGTTTTTTGAAGCTTTTTGTTTGATGCTGTGGAATGAGAAATTCATAAATTCTTGAGGGCAATAGAGAAGCCATGGGACTGGGCAAGTGACTGGATGCTGATAAACAGGAACAAGGGAGGGGGCACACCCATCTATTCAGTCCTAGCCTGAGCCGAGGTAAGGATATGGATCTCTGTTTTCATGTAGCCTGCCTCTGTGTCTTTGAGCAGCCACACACCTCCTTGTTCATCATCCTCTTGGATGATCATCAGCCCCATTAGCCCTTTGAGGTTCAAAAACCATGAAATATTACAGTGCTTATTGCATGGCAAAACTTTATTTATAAAGTTTCTTGGCTATTTCTTCAGGTGAGAAACCCGAAGAATTACATGACTGAATTTTATGAATGAGAAACTCAGAACCATCTTTGAGTAGCATCTTCTCCAGGCCAGTTCTGGAGTCTCCCCAGAGAGTTTCTGTACTTTGTTTTATCTGCTTACACCTAAGTCTGACTCTTACTCTGTATTACAGAATTATTTCCTGGTCTCTGTTACAGGATTCAGTGAAAGGATCTCTAAATCTGATCTATTTTACTTACATGGAAAGTAATCTTCAACAAAGATGGGTGTACCTGCAGCATGTGCTTGTGCATGAACACTAGGTGTCCCATAGTTTGGAACATGGTTCGATAAGCCCATACACCCCAGGTTGGAATACTTAAATGCTATTGTCTCACATTATATCCTACCTCACAATTCAAATCGCTCCACAGTCAGTGGAACTATTTGTGTGGGAGACCACTACTCATTGAGATGGAATCTGAACGCTGGGAGACAGGAGCATTTTCCAGGTCCTGGCTCAAACAAAACACCTTGGCTTTGTCCTGCCCCTAGCTGGGGTGGTATCTGGATGTGCATCAGCTTCCTCTGGTACCCCCTGGAAGTAGCTTGGGCTTTCAGGAATGGAGTGAGCTGTGTCACTGTCCCCAGCATGGGTGAACTAGGACCCTGCAGGACACAGCTACTTCACAGCTTAGTCATGGCCAAAGGAGTAATAAATAGGAATTGCTTCTCATTGATTTTTTCATGTATGCTTTCATGAAAAAAGAGTTGAGAAGTGAATTACAACATTTCAGCACTATAGAGGAAGTGTGTGCAGGCTGCTGCCAAATTTCCCTCCTTGCACCCAGTAAGAATGAAAGAACAAGCCAAATACAATGGAAGAGATTTTTAATTTCTGATATTTGAGCTATGCCAGCTTACTTCAAGGATGACTTTAAGCAACAATGTATTTTCTAAAGCTGAACCCTCTTATGTTGTCTTGAGTTGTGTTCTGCTTTTTTCTATTCCCTCTGTGGAATAACTGAACATAATTATACAAAACTGAGGAAGTAATGATTTTATGAAATAATCTCTTCTTTCAGAAATTCTTGCTCAACATCTAAGTTAAACTTTGAAGAAAAATGAATGAAACTGTTTTGCTCTTCATTTTATGCAGAGAAGATGAATGTAGCACTTACAGATTTTTTAAATCTGGAGATAAAGTTCTTTGTAATAAGGATGTATTTCCCCTTGCTTCTCAGATTGGAATATTGGAACTGACACTGAAATGATAAAATTGCTTGAATCCTTTCTAACCTTTTATAGGTTTTTATGTCACTACAAATATGGTCATTGCATGGTGACTCTCAAATGACATCCTTACTTTACCAATTTTGCAACTTCCACTATGTTGTTATATACATTTGAATCCTTTCTAACCTTTTATAGGTTTTTATGTCACTACAAATACTTAAGTATGGTCATTGCATGGTGACTCTCATATGACACCCTTACTTTACCAATTTTGCATCTTCCACTATGTTGTTATAGACATTTATTCAATTTTGAGAAGATAGAAAGATTGGAAGTTAGATTTTATGAAGCCCAAAGGACTTCTGAAGGACCTTCCAAGGATTACCTCTAATTTAGACTGAAGTGTAAGTGTCCCATTCTGTAATGCATTATTTCCTTTTCAGTGCCATCCTCAAAAGCAATTATCACTTCTCACAGGCATAATGTCTTAAAAGTTGCTGCTTAAATTAGTCCCTGGCTAAAAGCAAAGTAAAAAGCAAGAATATTGATTGAAGATACCAACTAATTTCAGTTAGATGAATTTGAAAAGTTTTGGAGAAATCCTGATAGATTGCAATGGACTGGACCAAAAATGATAGGCTGGATTTGTAGGTAGGAAAATTACTACAGAGAGGGCAACCACCCACTATAACTTAACACATAAATGATAATAAATGTTGGAGCCAGCTACCCAAGGCAGTTTTGGCCCCAGAGGATCTGGGCCCAGTTCTTCTTTCACTGGGGGCTGGTGTTTTTCATGTTCTCAGGACAACTGCTCAAGGGTGGCCTGGCCACAGCAGAGCAGCCCTGCCTGCCATGGATGCCCATGCTTCTGCCAGAAGTCTACAAAGAGCTGCTGAAAAGCTGCAGCATGGCAGCATCAGGAGGGATTCTCCCTATCCTACCCATGAGCCAGGAGAGAGAGCCCTGTGCTGAAGGACAGAACTGAGAGCACACAGAAACTGTCAGGCCCTCTGAGGTTCAACTCCCTACCTAAAGGCTCCAGCAGGAACAACAGAGACCTTCAGTCAGAATAAATTGGCTCAAGTCTCTTAGAAATCTCTAATAAGCCTTCAACTGGAGGACTCCAGGAGCTGTAAGATACGGATTTCAGGTCCTTCCTTCTTTGTCTCAGAGCAGCCTCAGTTCTCTTCTGTGCTTCTCATGGTATATAGATAGCACTGGGACGCCAGGAAAACCACCAGTAGAGCTCTCCTTCAACACTGAATCTCAGAAAATTCAGGTGCCCAAACTGTTCAGCACTTGAGTTGGGGCTCCCAGTTCTAGCAAGTGAGGAATTTGATCCAGGAGTGACCCCCTAATTTACGCTAGCCACCTCCCTGCACAGCTACTTTCAGAGACATACTTCCCCACTGCACAGGACATACCACAGAGGTATCCCTCGGGTTGAAAAGATACCTTCTGTGAAAGTGCAATGAAAGGTAAGTTAAAATGTGGATGTGTTTTGTTGTGCCGGAGAATATTACTGAGAACATTTTATTATCATTACATGGCATGATATAATGTTCTTTTGTTAAAACCTGTGCTGGATAATCATGACCCTTATCTGAATATACAACTTGAAAGGCTCAGCAAAGGGAGAGAGTGTGCTTAAAAGTAAAATAAAAGGATGTGAGTATGAAGAGGTGGAGCAGAAATGAATGAGGCATGAGGCGTAGTGAAGAGTGGTGCTAAAGTATCCCTTAACAAACCGAGGACAACAGTAAGAAAACCTTAAGAAGCACCTTTTTTCTTACAGCCTGAGGAGAAGGAGTCAATAATCAATGAACCATATTGCTCCGATCGAGCCTTGGGGATTTCTGACACTCCGCAAGGAAATAGGGACACTGTGAGGGCCTTTCTCGAGCTCTGAGTGACTCGATGGTCACATAAAACTCCGGTCACGGCGCAGGGATAGCCGAGCGCTCTGCCGCCGGCTGGAGGCAGCGCGGCGCGGGGAGCCCGGCCCGATCCCTCGCGCTTCCCGCCGCGGCCGCCAGAGGATCCCGCCACCGCAGCAGGACGCGCTGAGGGCGGGATGGGGCTGCCGGGCGAGGAAGGGGCGGAGCGGCGCCCGACGGAGCCGCCGCGGCGGGGAAGCCACCACGGCTCCCTCGCATCCCGCCCGGGGATCCCCGCGGAGCCGGGCCGCCGAGAGCGGGGATGCGGAGCTGCACCTGCCCTCGCCACTTCTCATCGTGAATCGCCGCCGGCGTGTCTGCCCTGCGGGTCTTTCTGCCACCCACCACCTGGCTCACTCGTGCCGCCCCCCGGGAGGCGGCAGAGGCACGGCGGCCCCCAGCCGCCCCTCCTCCGATGCTGCAGCACCGCCCCAGCTGTTCGCGCTGCTGGGCTCCCCGGCAGGGTTGCCGAGGCTTTTATTTAAGCTTTTATTTATTCCAATTGAGCGTGCGTGTGAATACACGCGTTTTTCTATATGGCCAGCGCAGGGGAAACCCCTCCTTGCATGTCGGGCGCTTCCCGTCCTTGCTTTCCAAACACGCGGGCGCTGCGAGCCGGGGAGCCCTAAATGAAGCCGGACGTGGGCAGCGCGACCGGGGAGCCCTAAATGATGCTTGCATAAGCAGCAGCCTTCAGGAAACCTTCAAGTGCCTGCGGACCGTCTCCCGCGGCGGTGCCAAGCCCCGTGCCGCCGGGACTTTGCCGGGTCGCTGGGAGGCGGCGGCTCCGCTGTTCCCGTCCCGCCTCCCGCCCGCCCCACAGCGCCGTTGCTCCCGCAAACTTCACACAGCGGGTCGGCGTGCTGCTCGACCGCCAGCATAGCTATCTATCCCTGGTGAAATCCAGGCAACCCCCGAGCATTCGCCGTCCGTTCCCTTCCCCATTTTCTCAGGACAGCAGGCGGCCTGGCTTCCACCCGCATTTCTCTGCTGGTGACCGAAAAAGCACAAGCCTGGTAACAAATTATTATCAGCAATTCACGGTAACTGCAATTAAACAAAGTAAACACGGAAGAACTGCTGTATAATCTAGTAAAGAGGCGTTTAGGTTGGAAATAAAAAAATCCAAAACAAAACAACACAACAAAACCCGAAAGGTTGAAATAAAACCCCTGAAGTGAATTACTGAGAGTTAATTGCCTGACTCACGACAGATTTTCCTTAAGCGGTGTCATTCCTTCAAAAATTAACCTCGGGAACAGAACTCCCTATAGCCAGCTCTTGTAGGCATCATGTAGGAGTTATTCTAAAAGCAAGATTTCATCTTCCAGCAGATTTTTTTTTTTAATTAAACAATTAAAAACGACTCCCCCAGGACACGGAAGTTATGTCTAAGGGAGAGGGGAACAGAGATTTACACTCCCGAGATTTCTGATCACAGGAAAGTGGTGACTCGCTGTACCTCTGGCAGAGTTTTTTGTTTTCAAATTAGCATTACGTAAGTGAAATTTTGTCACTCCCCATTCTGAAAACAAAGGGGAATATTCCAATTACCCTGATGCCTGGTGCAAAGCTCCATACACCTGAAGAGAACTGAAGTCGCTAAAAATCACTGTGCTGTTCCTCGTAGAGTAGAAAGACAAAAGTTGTCCAAATCCAAACTATTTTTGTCCTGAATACACTTGACTGTTGTCTCATTTCCGAATTCTCACAGCTGAAAAACCTAATTTACTTAAAAGTTCACAATGTACACACAAGTCCATGTAACCTGGTCTACAGGATCGTGTAGAACTCTTCTTTTCTCCGTGTATACATTTTCCTGGCATACCTGGTGCATATACATGTGTATCCATGCATTCGTACAGTGCATGCAAACTTCTGCATGCATCCACCTAGATACAGAGGCATACCGAGACACACTGCCTTGCGTTTGTCTATCTGTCCGTGTAAGCAGCCGCACTGATTACATGTATCTGCGCCCGTGTGTACATCGGGATGCCCGTCGCTCCGGTCACCCCGAGACCAGCACCCGACTCCTCTCCCTCCTTCTGAAGAGAACACCTCCAGCCCTGGGCGGAGGAGGGCTTTCGGCAAGTAATTGTGGGGTTAGGGCGTGAGGGCATCCCGCAAAACATCACGGGGATCCTTCCACCTGCCGCCCTGTCTGGGGCATCGGGCTGGTGATGTCGGGGAGAAGTCCCGGCTGCCGACTGACTGCGGCTGCCGCGTTTGCTGCTCCCCCTCTCTCGTGTGCGTGTGTGTGCGCCCGCTGGGGCGGGGGCAGGGTTCACTTCCCGGCTCCTCCAGTTGCCGGCGAGGCGGGAACCTGTTGGGCAGGGAGCAGGGACGAGGTGCTCTCCGATGCGGGGCGTCCCCGGCAGCGCTCCGGTGCCGCGCTGCGGGGCTGGCTGCGGGCAGGCGCTCCGCGGGGGGGGCAAGGTGCGCGCCCTGCCC